>NC_044905.1:14968334-15268334 GCF_001633185.2 Quercus lobata
CAACATCTTCTTCAAGTTGGTAAGTGAGTCACGTACTGGGATTCGTGCAAAGGAGTTAGTCACGTACTGGGATCTGTGCATCAAAGGGTGGCGTTCATATATTGAAGAGTTCAGAGGTTCTGAAGCAGTAGAAGGTTTCTGCTATAAGTTCATCTACGGGGATTGTAGAGTCTAGGGACAAAGGTTTTGTACTAGATCTAAAACTTCTCTTTACTATAGTGGATTGTTTTTCGGGAAGGTTTCCCCCCAGGTTTTTTACTGTGAAACTAGTTTGTTTCATTGGTTTTCCTAGGTCATCATATCTTGTCTTATTTATTTTTCCGCTGCATGATTTTGACATGATATTGATGTTTGTTTGTTTTAATAAGTTTTATTGATAATAAATCTAATTAACAACTTGGATTTAAAACTTGTTAATTCTATCAACCGGGGTCTAAATTTCCCAACACAAGATTCAAGAAAGTAAACTATAAAACTAAAAAAAAATCACAAAAAGAAAAAGATAAGGCCTTTTGTCAAAAACCCAGAAGATCTCACTATGTCTTAAAATATCAAATTCAAATGCACCCAACAATAAATGCTTGCACTACAAAAAAAAGTCCTATAGCTTCGATTTAAAAACGCGGCTACAGCTACTGAAAACGTGGCTATAGGTCAATTTGGCCTATAGCTGCGTTTTTAGTCGTGGCCTAAAACTCGTAACTATATGTCTGAGGGGTCTATAGCCGCGTTTTTGCAAATGCAGCTATAGGCCAGGACTAATGGCTGTGTTTTTAGAAACACGGTTGTAGGACATACTTTAGCCACATCTTAAAAACGCGGCTATAACCTTTTTGTTTTGTTTTTGTTTTTGTTTTTTTTTTTTTTTTTTTGAATTTGGCTATAGCCGCGTTTTAGAAACGCGGCTATAATTTTTTTTTTGGCTACATATATGCTTGTCTACCAGTCTGTTACACATTTGTATTCATCAATACCTTAACACTACTTGGGTAAAATAATTTTCTTATTCAAACGGAAATCTCATATTAACATAATCCTACACTCGTTTACTTTAGATTAAATAAGAAATTATTCAATTACAATGATCATCATCAACTTTTTCAACAAACTTTAATAGCATCTAACTTAAAAGCCAAAAAATTAAAAGAAACGATTAATTTCCATTAGTCAAATGAACCATAAAAAGATAAACTATCTAAACCTAAAAAAAAAAAAAAAAGCAAAAACATTTTTTTTTTTAAGCAATAAAACACATAGATATGCCACTGCACCCCAATGAGAATTGAAAAATATGAACCTTCTTAAACTTTTTACTCAAAAATCTTTGCTACTTTTATAACTTAATAGATTAGGTTTACCAATTCAAGAAAAACATTTGCACTTGCACAAAAACACAAGCACATGCTATGCAATAGAATGGAAGATCATATAAGAGAGAACAAAGTCATATGGTGTTTAATAAGAAAACAAATAGGAAAAATAAAAAATCTACTAATTTAATATCAAAGAATTATTACTCTGTGTTAGAATTAAAAGAAAAAAAAAATCCTTTTGCTTTCCAAAAGCAAAGAAAAAGTCTGTGAAAAAACAACTGTTTAAAATGCAAATGAAAAAAAATCTTCCCCTTTTCAAATTGAGATTACCCAATGAGCTACTTGAGTTAGACTCTTATAAATCAAAGGAAGATAAGGGTGTTTTAGCAAAAAAAAAAAAAAGGAAGATAAGGGTGGCCTAAATCAACATTCTTGTAGCCCAGGTTCTAGCATGGTGATCTTTTCAAATGGATACAGAAATTGTTAACCATACGTAAACTCTTAACTTTAAGAGGCAGCCTTACTGACATGTTTACTCATATTTTTGGATTGTAAGCTTTAGTTTATGGCCCCTTTAATATATATGAAATTTCAAATTTTTTGGAAATATCATTTTTAAAAGTTGAATCCAAATTAGATTAGACAATTGAAATTAAAAGCTCATGACACTTCAAATTATATAAACATGTGAGTTTTTAGACCCCTTAAAATACAATTGGATTAACCTAATTAATTAGCCAAGTGATTACTTAGTCCAAATTTCAGATCTAGGTTAACACACAATCATATAATCATATCAATGTAAAGTGCGGAATATAAAGAACACAAAGATATGATGACTCAGGAAACCACACCGGTAAAAACTTGGAGAGGATTTAACCTAGCTATCCTCAAGGTAAATTTGAATTCACTATGAAAAAATCGAAGTTTTACAATAGCGACTTAGACCACTAACATCCTATTGCTACCCACCAATAGAAAACTTACTGGCACGACCACGTGACAGCTCCGAGACCACGTACTCCTTCTTTCTTGGATTCTCTAGCAAGTACAAGCACTCCTGCTTGTGTATCTTTAAGTTTTTATTGCAGCAACTGAATGATCATCAAGCTCTCAATGAAATCTCCTTCTTGATAATCCTAAGCATGTGTGAAGGCAACCACCTCTCAGATCTCACAAGAGATTCACACACACAGCAAATAGAGCTACCTAAAACGTGGCTAGGGTTTTCCCTTTTATACTTAGGGCAAAACATAAAACCCTACACATCATATGGACTTAGGGCTGAGTTGGAAAATTCTGCAGAAAAACGTTCTGCCCGAATTTTGATCGGTCGAGTCTAATTCTCGATTGATCGAGTCAGGCAGAATCATGCTATAACTTCTGCAGCAATTTGATTCCAACTTTACATAAAACGCATACACTTTGAGCAAGTCTAAACAAGACTAAAAACCTGTTTTGATCATGATTTACCAACAATACAAATTAGAGTTCTAATACATTAATTCCTAAGTACTTAGAACCTAACAAACTCCCCCTATGACAATCCGTGACAAAACACAAACTAAAATGCTCAAAGTTTACAAAGAAAAACCCATTACACAAATAATGCCCATTATAACAAATCCAACCTAACTACTATCTATCAGTTGCAAGCGTAGACAGCAGCATGATTGAATCAACCTGTATATTTCCTGAAACACTTAAACAAAACGCATAAACGCATGTGTGGAAAATACAAGTAAAACACAACTACCTTCTTGATTTCACATAAAACAAAATAAAGACATATATCATGAATAACTCATAAATATAAATCAATAAGCAGTGAAACAAGAAACATATAAACAAAAACAATGTATCTCCCCCTATCAAAAAATACATCAAGAGCCAAAAAATGTAAATACACAATGAAGCACCTAGATACAATCTAAATAACTCCACAAGCTCCAAAACATAAAAAATAAAAAACTCCTCTACAAAGTACTCATATATACTCCCCTTTTTTGTGACGAAATGCCAAAGGTCAATCAGAATCCATCATCAAAGGGAGGTGGCGAAGGCGAACGTCGAAGATGCTCCAGATTAGCTCTCAAAGCACGGATCTCATCAAGCATGTCCACCAAAAGTTGACTATGAGCCGCTTGAACGGTCATGACAGTCTCCAACGTACGTCGAATGTTAAAAATATCTGAAGTAGATGGTGGAGGAACAACAGCAGCAACATCAACAAGATCAACAGACGCCTCACCAGAAGTAGTACCTGTAGCAGAAGGAGGAGGGGGTGCGGTACCAGAAGGCTCAACCCTAGGGCGTTTAAAGCTCGGTCTCAACTGAGCAGCCCTCTGCCAAAGAAAGGTGGTACCTATGGGAGCTACAATATGAACAGACTCAGAAGCAGGGAAATCCTCTAACCCTAAATGTAATAAAATTCGATGAATGAAAACCGAAAAGAAGAGAGCGTGACCAGTGGAGGCACTCCTATGAACTTCATTCAAAGAACGAAGAAACAGATGAGGGAAACTAATAGGAGCATCTGTGACAAGAGCGTACAAAAACACACATCGCTAGGGGTGAGCAGACTGATACTGGAGCCGACCCAATCGACCGGCGCCGACTCAACCGTACCGCCTCTAGCACCGACTGACTGAGCTAAGGCCAGCGATCGGATGGAGAATCCTACTCCGACACGGGTGCGGTGTTGCCATCGGAACTACAACTCCAAACCGAGTTGATTACCGAACCGATCCGATATTAGTTGTTTCCTTCTGTTTTAATTTTTGTTGACAAAAATGATTCGTTTCACTTAGTAACTTAAAAAATATATATCAAAACAACGTTATTTTTTGAGTTAGGGTTGCTAATTTGAGTGGTTGCTACCTTAGTATAAATACCCACTCAACTCTCTCAGCTCTCTCAGATGCTCTGTCTTAGTATCTTTCTCACAACTGTGTGCTTCAGCAGCTCGGCAGCTCTGCAACCTCACCATTCACGACCAGGCCAGCTACCGCCTAGTCGCCTACCGTCGGTAACTCATTCCTCTCTCTCTCTCTCTCTCTCTATTTGTGACATAGCAAAGTTAGAACATATGAAACCCAGTTCTTTAATAATGCCTGGGTTTTCTCTTTCTTTCACTCTCAAAGCTAAAATATTTTTGGAGTTGTATCAATAATGGCTGAGATGAGCTACTGCCTAACTACCTAAGTGACTATTTGATATTTGGCTTTTTTTGTTTTGTTTTGTTTTAGTAGTAGCCCAGTGGGTTTTGCGTTGGAGTATGAATTATATGTTGAGGAATTTAAAATTTGAAATAAACCAAGTTAGTCAGGTAGTATAAATTCATTGTAAAGCATTTACTTGGTCAAAAAATTTGTCATATTATTGTTACTGATTGTCCGATTGAGTAATGTTTAAGTAGAAAAACATTTTTAATATTTTTAATATTTAAACCGATTAAACTGACCGCAAAAAACCGCATCGCAATAGTTCGGAAAACCGACCCTAGGAGGTGTGCATCGGTTCCAATTATGAAAAAACCGATCTTTATTGGTTCGGTAATAAATTTGGAAAAAAACTGCCCCTACCGAACCACGCACACCCCTACACATCGCTCAATAGGGATGGTGTGAAGATGAGAGATAGACCGCAAAGAATGACAAGCTATTCTAAAGAAAAGATAATGAATCTCAGAGAGCTCAGCAGTGGTGATCCTAGGATCAAAACCCCACTAGATAGAAAACCCAGTGATGTATGACATGACGTCATCCAAGAAAGGAGACTCATCATAAGGGTAGACAGGGTCCTGGACCACGGGTACCCTAAGAGTAGCAAGCACTACCAAAGGGGTAATGGTGAACTCTACACCTTGTATCCAACACTTAACTAGGGTGTTGGAATCATAGATGTGGATAGAGAGGTTTGAGTAGAACTCTCTAATCAAGGTAGCAGGAGGAGGATGGTCTATATCCAAAAGAGGCAACCAACCCCTACACTCAAAATTAGCCCTAATGGTAGGATCAAGCTCATCTAACAACACCTGACGCTCAGCCCAAATTTTTCTCTTAAGGTTTAGCTTCAAATACTTCTCTTCATTTTTCAGGCTTAGTAACCTCTCACTATCAAAAGGTGGGTCAAAAGAAGTGGAGGCATCCCTATTGGCTCTAGTTTTCCTAGGCATGGTGCTAAGGAAAGGACAAGGCACACAGAAAAGAACCAAAAGGAACAAAAAAAAAAACCAAGGGTAGACTGCAAGTCAGCAGAAAAAAAATATAGAAATAACAATCTATATGGTGCATGAATAGATAAATTTCATGATGCATGCTCTAATGCAGTGAGAATAGGTTCAATTTAGGTTCAAATTCACAAAATTGGCTTGAGCATAGAGTTTCTAACAAAAAAAACCCCAAAATTTGAAAAACCACTTGTACAATTTTTAGAAATTTGACTAATTGATCATTAAACAAGATAGATAACACCAAATAATGATCAAATAAATCAATTCAACAAGCCAATTTCATCAAATTAGACCTAATTGAACAAAATCCCCAAATCGGGTAGATTCAAACCCTAGAATTTTCAATTTCTCACAATTCACCAAATTGATCAAATTAAACCATTAAGATTAGTTATATAACAACTTATAACAAAAACCCATTGATCAATTTCGAGAAATATGGCTTGAATCATCAAAAATCCCAAAATCTAAGAGGTTCGAAATTTTCCTAAAAAACATGATTTAATGCATGAAAACATAAAATAAATGAAAAAGAAGGGGCAAAAGAGTCTTACCGGCCTTGTAGAAGGAAAACCTTGCAAAAATTTTGGAGAAAAACGACAAAAATCTTGCTTGGAGCCTTAGACCGATTGAATAGAGAGAGAAAGAGTTTGAAAAGTTTTGAAAAAGTGTATGAACTCGTGAGAAACTCAGGTTTTAAAAAGCTCTCTATACGATTTTCGACTGATCAAAAATTAGATTCGATCGGTCGAAAATGCTTCGATTGATCCAACACCAATTGAGCACCGATCGAAACAAACAGAGACTCATAGCAAATTTTAATAGCAATTTCGATTGATCGAAAAACAGGTTCGATCGGTCGAAATTCTGGAAAAATCAATTTTTTGAAAAACACAGCATTTTTACGCAGAAACTCCTCAAAGCATTGAATTTTATGAATAAAATGCATGAGTATGAGATGAAATGCTTTTCAAAAACACTTGTTTTGAACCCAGTTTTCCCAAAATTAAGATTTTCAATCAAGACCCTTACATTTTCAAGCATCAAACATGTTTTGCAAAAACTCAAGGAATTTTCAAACTTGGTTGGCCAAACCAAAATCATACACAATAGCATGTACAAAGTTTAGCAAAGAGTAATTTATGTAGTGTGTGCAACTAGCAAAAGCTTGAGATACATGTGAGGTGATATGTGAATAGAAATCAAGCACAGTTTCCACAAAATTCATCACATGAATTTGAAAGTGACTATCACTTAAAGAGTTACATCATATAACCCCCACGTCTCCTAGAAGACAAGCTTGCAATCATGTATATATATATATATATATTATTTTTAATTTGCCTCATATTGTACACACCAATTTTATTTAGAATATAATTCATTATAGCCTAATAATGTACACACCAATTTTAATTATTTAAGCCGAGGCTCCACCTTATGTTCTTTTTGTGCATGTGTTACACTTTCTTGAGCACAAAATCTTACGATATGCACTAAGGTGTTCATGATTGGCTAGTAAACAATGGTGAGATGGTTATTTATACATTTCTCTTAGGATTTTTTAGTCTTTACAATCAAAAGTATGTGACTTTAAGATCAAGATCATGTGATCAAAAACTATAAACATCTTTCCCATACAACATGCATTACAAAGTTTCAACTAGTAAAAAGCAATAAATAAACTTATCCAAGCTAAACAAACATAGACATGTTATGTAAAGATAAATTGGCCAACCTTGATTTCAAATCCAAGAAAATAATGCAAAACACAATTTGCTTCCCTTTTTCCTTTTCCTTTTTTTTTTTTGTTTTTTGTTTTTTGTTTTTATTTTTATTTTTATTTTTATTTTTATTTTGAAAAGAAGAAACAAAAACAGTCCTAGAATGAAATGCATGAATGTTATGCAATGCAAGTCCTAGAAACAAAAAGAAAACAAATAACAATGGTTACAAAGGGTAGAGCAATGAAGCACAAGGACCACGTCAGAAAAACTCAATTAGATTGAGCCTTTTACATCCAAAACTTTTTAGATGCACCTCGAGCATTGGAGTTCTTGTTCACATTAGAATGATTTCCAACTTTAGGATTGGAATAAAGGTTAAGAGCCTTTACCAATTCACCAATAAGTACCATAGGATCTTGTACTTGATGCCCGGGTACTTTTGGTTTATTTGCTCGTTTAGCAGCTTGCAACTTGAAACAGTTTGGACGAATGTGCCCAGACTTTCCACAAAAATGAAAAACCCAAGCAGGCTTACCATGAAACTTGTCCTTATAAATGGTAGACTCCTTAGGTTTAGACTCTTTTAGATCAACCTTAATCTTCCTAGGAGGTGTGACCTCTACAGGTTTAACAGTCTCACTCACAGCGGGTTTGACAATCTCACTCACAACCTTACTCACAAGGGGTTCAGAAGAAGAAGAAGGAACAAAGTTTGTGGAATGGGATGCAAGCACAGAGATGCTTTCTACAAAACCTAAGCCAGTTTTGTCAGAGGGAGACTTTTGAACACTCAGCATGTGATCAAATTTGGAACTAACAGATCTATTAGTTTGTTCTCTAGCAACAGATAGTTCAAGTTCCAAATTCTTAACTTTATCAAGTAAAAGCATATTCTCAGTTTTCACATTGTTCAAAAGTTCATTAGCATCAAACAGTTTCATAAGCAAATTTTTCTTATCAAGCTTAAGAGATGAAATTTTCTTCAAGCCAAGATCAACATTCATAGCATCCTTTGCAGCAACTTTGTAAAGTTTATTATAAGCTTCTTAAAGATCTGCATTCTTAGAGAGTTCCCCATCAGAAGGGTTTTCTTCAACAGTCACACTTTCATTGACTGCAGCAGTAGCAGTGAAAGCAATGAAGTTTCCATCCTCGTCACGACTAGACTCATCATCAAAAACTTCATCATTACTAAAGGTTACAGACATAGCCTTACCCTTAGACCTTAAATATGTAGGACATTCAGATTTCATATGACCATACTCTTGACATCCAAAACATTGATTAGAAGATTAACCTACTTTTTCTCTAGGTTTTTCAGTGTTGTTAACCTTAGTGGGATCATTCTTCCTAAAGTTTCTAGGTTCAGTAGTGTTCGTACCTCTTGCCCTTCTGTTGTTGTTTCTAAGGAAATTCCTAAAGTTCTTGGCAAGGTAAGTAATCTCTATAGCAGGGAGCTCATCATCAAATCCACCAACATCAACATCATCAACTATCTTAAGAGCCATTGATTTGGATTTGCTAGTTTTGGGTACGTCCAACTCATAAGATTGAAGAGATCCTACAAGTTCATCAATAGGGATGGAGTCCACATCCTTGCTCTCAATGATGGCAGTCACTTTGGGTCTAAAATCTTCAGTTAAAAATCTAAGAATCTTCCTAACAATTTTAGGTTGATCATAGATTTCACCTAGATTATAAGCAGAATTAACAATATCATTAAGCTTAGCATAGAATTCATCAAAAGATTCATCATCAGACATCCTAATGCTTTCAAATCTAGTTGTTAATAGCTGTAACTTATTGATTTTAATTGCCTTTGTGCCTTCATGCACAGTCTAGAGGATATTCCAAGCAGTGTGAGCAATCTCAACATTAGAGATTCTCTTAAATTCCTCCATAGAAACAGCATTAAAAATAGCATTTATAACTTTGCTATTAAAAGAGGCTGCTTCTTTCTGAGAAGTTTGCCACTCACTCACGAGAGTAGTGGGCTTCTCCCATCCGTATTCAACGGAGTTCCAGACTCTCTCATCAATAGATTTCAGGAATGCTTTCATCCTTACTTTCGAATAAGCATAATTTTTCCCATCAAAGTGAGGAGGAATAATCAGAGAGTGTCCGTGTTCCATGACAACAGGGGTCAAGTATCAGCTCAAAGATCAAAAGATCTATAACAAAAGAGCTACCCGCTCTGATACCACTTGTGAGTTTTTAGACCCCTTAAAATACAATTGGATTAACCTAGTTAATTAGCCAAGTGATTACTTAATCCAAATTTCAAATCTAGGTTAACACACAATCATATAATCATATCAATGTAAAGTGCGGAATATAAAGAATACAAAGATATGATGACCTAGTAAACCACATCGGTAAAAACCTGGGGAGGATTTAACCTAGCTATCCTCAAGGTAAACTTGAATCCACTATGAAAGAATCAAAGTTTTATAATAGCGACTTAGACCACTAACATCCTATTGCTACCCACCAGTAGAAAACTTACTGATATGACCATGTGACAGCTCCGAGACCGCAAACTCCTTCTTTCTTGGATTCTCCAGCAAGTACAAGCACTCCTGCTTGTGTATCTTTAAGCTTTTATTGCAGCAACTAAATGATCATCAAGCTCTCAATGAAATCTCTTTCTTGATAATCCTAAGCATGTGTGAAGGCAACCACTTCTCAGATCTCACAAGAGATTCACACACACAGCAAATAGAGCTACCTAAAACGTGGTTAGGGTTTTCCTTTTATACTTAGGGCAAAACATAAAACCCTACACATCATAAGGGCTTAGGGTTGAGTTGGAAAATTCTGCAGAAAAACGTTCTGCCCGAATTTTGATTGGCCGAGTCTAATTTTCAATCGATTGAGTTAGGTAGAATCATACTATAACTTCTGTAGCAACTCGATTCCAACTTTACATAAAACTCATGCACTTTGAGCAAGTCTAAACAAGACTAAAAACTTGTTTTGATAATGGTTTGCCAACAATACAAATTAGAGTTCTAATACATTAGTTCCTAAGTACTGAGAACCTAACAAAACATTAAAGCTTCATCTTAGAGGTACAAGAAGCCATTTAAATGGGACCAAAGTTGGTGCAACTCTTTCACTCAATATATTTGATTTTTAAATATCAGGTTAGAAAGATACTAAAATATTCTTAGAATCCTCTTGCACCATGCAATCATTGGAACAAAACACAAACAAATAGAAACAGATGAGGTTACCACCTTGGATGAGGATTGCCTTTGACCACCTTTTGTCCATACTTTCGCCACCTGTAGCCATCATCTAAAAGATCAACTTCACTTCTTGTTTGCACAATGATTTTTGATTCTATTATAGTCTTGTGCGACAAAGGTACCTCAGATGTCCCAGCATTTGTCATCCTGCACTCCAAGGTTAAAAAAAAAAAAAAAAAATTTCAAAAATCACAAAAAAGCAAAAAGAAAAGAAAAGGGGGTAATAGAATGAATATGTACAATAATAGGTTGGGAACATGCCTTCTCTTTGGATTTGACTCATCACCACCCCCATCTTCTCTTGTTTCTGCATCACCTTCCTCCTCACTGCCAAATTGAGGGATAGAGAGTACAGTAATGGAGTAAAGCTTGGATGGATTTCATGAATCTAAGAGAAAAATATATATTAACTTGTTATGAAATAGGTTATAAACTTGCAACATCAATCATGGAAAAACTAAAAAAAAAAAAAAAAAAAAAAATTTCACTAAAACAAAGGGAAAGCCTTTACTCACCTTTTCTTAGGAGTATGTGCTCTTTGCTTCCTCAATCTTCACCGTACTATTAAAAAAAAAAAAAACAATTTTACGGATTGCAATTATATTTTAAGCCGCTGGGTGGCTACGAAATTACATCAAGAAATAATGAGATGAAAACAAACAAACATACCCAACCAAATTTATAAATTCTTAGGAGTAGTTTAGAATCTTGTAATTGAAATTGACTTTCAAAACCAACAATACTCAAACTAAAGCAACTAACAACATTAATGGATTAGGAAATCTAAATAAAAATCATAATACTCCGTTGTTTCATACTGAGTTGAAGAGAAAGGGAAAGCGTGAATTTTTTGGATGGGTTTTTCGCTCTGGGTTAATACCATTGCTGGAGAAGAGCGTGACTCCAATAGAAGTAGAGTTCTTTGTCTCTTCTTTTGTGGTTCTTGTTCCAAAGACAAAGACCTCTTTTTTTCATTTAGAAGTTATTGTGGCTCTTGATGTTTTAACTTTTAAGGGTAGAGGCAATTAAATGGAAGAATTGGAGAAACAAAGAGTTGTTTAGTTGAGAAGGGGATGAGCCGAAAAAGGAGAGAGAGAGAGAGTCATTAAGCAAAACGCAGTCTATAAGCATCCCAACAAATGGTAATTTAAGGAAGAAAACTCCAGAATTCATACCTCTGCAATAACTTCCGCTGATGGCTGCACTTCTAGGATCTTCACCCTTATTGACACCACCCTATTAAATTAAAATTTACAAAATACCAATAATAATCTAATATAAAAGAATTATATCATGAACATAAGGAAATACAAGTTTAGTAAAAACTACTATAACTTTTACTATAAATTCTAGTTCAACAACCATAATCACAAATCATTAAAATCTTAATTGTTAAAATTATGATGCTTTTCTCCCATCACAAATTCAATGGAAGATGGACTGAGAAGTTTCAGTTTTGGTTTCAGATCTCCAAAATTACTATAAATAACTACAAACAAGCTCAACTATACAGGAAGGATGGTGAATGGTAGAAGAATTCCTCCCCTTCCAAGAATGGTGCGGCAACAAAAGTCAAATCACATACAACTAGGCAAGCACACAGCACTGGACAAAGGGCTATAAATATCATTCATGCAATCAGCTGACAGTAATTATACAATGAAACTTTAACTACAAACTAATTATATCCCTAACCATTTCACCTTACTCTTTCCACATTTCAGTAACTCCACTCATCCAAAAACTCATCAGCAAGATCAGTAGAATTCCAAACATCTCAACTAGAGCATCCTTTTCAAACAACTACTCAACTTTGTTTGATCTTACTTCAGTCCTCAATTGAAGAATTCTTAGTCAACTCAAAATTTGATAAAGGACGTCCAACCCAATACATTAATTTTCAAGGACAAAAACACAACAGAAAGCCCAATTTACCTTTTTGAAGCAATCTTCCAGTCTTATGAAGATGGCACCAAAATTATGATTATTATATATAATCCCAACTTGAGATAAGCAAAAACAAATTCCTCTAAAAATAAATAATTGAGTTTTAATTAGGAAAAGGAAAACAAGAGGAAGTAATAGATATTTAAAGCTAAGAGAGAGAGTTGCTGATTTGAGAACGTGAATTTTTTTTTTCAATTAAAAAAAAAGTAATTGAGAGTTCGATAAATCTGTGAAAATGTACCATATCGGTGAAAAAATGTAAAAGGAAAATGCAGTTATGCTTTTAAAAACGTTTTTGAAAAAGCACCCTATGAGATATGATTTAAAGATTCAGTTTTTACTTGATTTTTAAAATGCAATTTTCTTTAAATAATAAAGCTAAATGCGAACTTTTTTCGCATTGTTATTTAAAAACACTAATTTTTCCCACAAAATCTCAAGGCAAATGCGCTCTATTACTTCTTCAAAAAAAAAAGAAAAACAGTCGACATCTTATTCATCAGGAAAAGGAAAAACAAGAGAAAGACAAACCTCAATCTCAAACATCTCAAAAGTAGCATCCCTTGCTCCATATGTATTTGGTGTTGTACATTTTTAGGCCCCTTAAAACACAAATTGATTAACCTAGTTATTTAGCCAAGTGATTACTTAGGTAAATTATTCAAATCTAGGTTAACACAAGTAAATCATATTGAATGCTCTAAAATGTGTGAAAACACAAGAACTGTTTAGACCCCAAAATTAAAATTACGGCTAGATTGCTTTTACTCTAACTTATTTAAGTGCGGAACAAGAGTAAATGAGGCGCAATAAACCGATAACTACTCTAGTGCATAAACATGAATAACAAAAAATAAATATAAAGCACAAGAGAGAATGCAAACACAAGATAACATGCCGATATGTTATCGAAGAGGAAACTGAAGAACTTGGCGAACAACCTCTCCGCCGCCTTCCAAGAGGTAATCGATCCACTAGACAATCAGTTGGGATACATGGGTTAGCAAGAGACAATTCAAGCCTAATCTACCCGATGTACCTAAGCCCTCCAAGCTCCTACTCCAACAAGACTTCTCGAAACTGTGTCTTGTCTAGCTCTTCAGTTCCCGCAATACGCCTGATTGCATCCGCCAAGCCTCATCGGATTCTTTTGGCAATTCCCCAAAGCTTTCTAAGCTCTAAAACACTTTCTACACTCTGAATATGTGTGGGTTGTGTTTGGGTACAAATCTCCTCTCAAGATATGACAATGGGAGAGGGATGAAGAAGAGGCTACAATGATTTCTCACTAAGGATGAGTGGCTCTCTCTCAAAAAGATGGGTGTGTGTGTTGTAGAAAACCTATCTAGGGTTTTTCTCTTTGAATGGCCTCAATTACATTTGTGGGTAATAAAGGTATATATAGTATGGGTGAAGGGTAAGAAAGTTACTCTTAAAAATCCTCTAGGCAGAATGTTTCGCGACTACCTCGCGGGAAGGCCTTACTCGCGAGACACTCGTGAAAACAATAGCCTAGCATGACCTTTTAGCTTCCAGTCATGTGCTCCTCAAGTGGCTCTTTTGCAGGTTAGCTTCTCATGAGCTTTTCGCGAAATCCACTGATTCTTCATTTAAGCTTGATTCTTCACCAACTTAATACTAAACCCAATATAATAAAATCCCACAAAATACAAGAAACAAAATTAAAGCAATTACAACACTTTTTGTCATGGAATAAAACCAACATAAAACATAGTTGTAAATTACAACTTTACACATATCATGTAAACAATGCGAAAAATAAAGAACACAATGATATAATAATCCAGGAAATCCAAACAGGTAAAAAACTTGGGGAGGATTTAACCTAGCTATCCTCAAGGTAAAAAAGATCCCCTATTAAAGAATTGAAGTTTTACAATAGCGGCTTAGACCACTAACATCCTGTTGCTACCTCAAGTAGAAAACTTACTACCATGACCACGTGATAGCTCCGAGTCCACAGACTAGTTCTTTCTTGGATTCACAGCAACCATAAGTACTCCCACTTGTGTTTTTCTTTAAGCTCTTTATGCAGTAATTGAAGCGATCACCAAGCTCTCGACATCAATCTTGATCTTGATAACCCTAAGTATGTGTGAAGGCAAACACCTCTAGATCTCACAAGAGATTCACACACACAGCATATCAATAACATAAAAACGTGACTAGGGTTTTTCCTTTTATACTTAAGGTAAAACGTAAAACCTTACATGTCATATGGGCTTGGGCTGAGTTGGAAAATTCTGCAGAAAAAACATTCTGCACGAGGTTCGATCAATCGGGTCTAATTTTCAATCGATCGAGCCCTGTAGAAAGTGAACAATAATTTTCTGCAATTACTTGATTCCAACTTCACAATAAACATACTTTGAGCAGCCTAAATCTAGACTCTAAGTTTTAATCATGATTTGCCAACATTACATATTAAAGTTCTAAAACATTTAGATCCTAAATCCTTAGAACCTAACAAACTCCCCCTTTGGAAACCTGTGACAAAACACATAATAAAACAAAATGCTCAAAGTTTCAAAAACAGCCCATTACAATAAAATTGCCCAACCAAAAACAATTCAAGCTAATTACTACCTATCAGTTGCAAGTGTAGACAGCAGCATGACTGAATCAACTTGTATATTCCTAAAAAACTCAATAAACACATAAAAGAATGTTTGGAAAATACAAATAAAACAAAATAAATTCTTGATTTCACAAAAACATAAAATAAAAGACATATATCATGAATAATCTCATAATATAAATCAATAGCCAATGTAGCACAATGTGAAAAAAAAAAAAAAATAATGTCTCCCCCTAACATATACATCACATAAAAATAAATACATCAAGATAAATACATCATGAGCCAAAAAATAAATACAATCTAAAGCTCCAAAGCTCCAGAAACCCTCAAAATCTCCCACTCTCTCTATCCATAGGTACTCTCCCTTTTTGTGATGAATTGCCAAAAGGCAATCAAGACTCATCATCAAAAGGAAATGGTGGAAGAGACCATCTAATGCTCGCCAAATCCGCACACAGGGCCTAAAGCTCCATAAGCATATCCACCAAAAGCTAACCATGAGCCGCTTGAACGGTCATGATAGTGTCCAACATACTCCGAATGTTAGAATCATCTGAAGTAGAAGGTGGAGGATCAACAACGGCCTTCGGATCAACACACTCCTCAACTGTGGGATCACCTGAAGAAGGAGAAGGACGAGGTGCAACACTCGAAGAAGACTCTACACGAGGGCGTTTAGAGCTAACTCTCATCTGAGCAGCTCTCTGCCTAAGGAAGGTGGCATCTATGGGAGCTATAATGTGTACGGGCTCAGATGCAGGAAAATTATCTAATCCTAAATGTAACGAAATCCGATGTATAAAAACAGGGAAGAAAAGATCATGTGCAGTATAACTACTCCTATGAACCTCAACCAAGGATCGAATGAAAAGAGTAGGAAAACTCATAGGAGCATTTGTCACAAGGGCATACAAAAATGCACATCTCTCAATAGGAATGGTAAGTAAGTGAGAGATGGGCCAGATGGAATGACAAGAAATCTGGAAAACAAGTAATGAATCTCGGTTAACTCATGAGAGGTAATCCGAGGATCAGTACCCCACTGAATGGAAGTACCGGTGAGATATGACATAATGTCATCAATAGGAGGGGTCTCATTATAAGGGTAGACTGGCTGTCATACCAAAGGTACCCCAAGAACAGAGGCCACTATTGAAGGAGTAATGGTAAACTCTTCACCCTTTATCCAACTCATCATATAGTGATTGTTGGAGTCATCGGAGTGGACAGAGAGGTTCAAATAGAACTCTCTAATCAAGGCAACCGGAGGGGGATGAGAAATATCTAACAAAGGAAGCCAACCCCTACACTCAAAGTTCCTCCTAATCTTCGGATCTAGCTCATCTAACACTACCTTCCTCTTAGCCCAAACTGATCTAAAGATGTTCAGCTTCTCATAGGTTTCTTGGTTTTTCTCAAACCGAAACCGCTCACTATTGAAGGTAGGTGCAGAGGTGGAGGTGGTTTTCTTATTGGCTCTAGTCTTCCTAACCATGGTACTAAGGAAAGGAGGAAAGATAGAAAAGAAACCAAAGAAAGAAACATAAAGAAAACCAAGGGCAGACTGCATCAAACAAAGTTAGAGCACAAAAAATATAGAAAAGAACAATCTATATGATGCATGAACAGAATGAACACATGATGCATGCTCTAATGTAGTGAGAACAGTCCAATTATACTTTAAAAACCAAGAATTGACTTGAACATAGAGTTTATAACAAAAACCCCAAATTTTGAAAACCCACTTTCAAAAATTTAACCAAATTGAGTAATTAATCATTACACTAGATAGAAATGATCATATAATGACATAATCAATCAATTTCACGAGTCAATTTTACCAAATTAAGCCCAATTAAACAAAATCCCCAAATTTGTGTAGTTACAAGCTCTAGAATTTCAAATTGTTCTCAGATCACCAAATTAATCAAGTTATACTTTAAAAACCAAGAATTGACTTGAACATAGAGTTTATAACAAAAACCCCAAATTTTGAAAACCCACTTTCAAAAATTTAACCAAATTGAGTAATTAATCATTACACTAGATAGAAATGATCATATAATGACATAATCAATCAATTTCACGAGTCAATTTTACCAAATTAAGCCCAATTAAACAAAATCCCCAAATTTGTGTAGTTACAAGCTCTAGAATTTCAAATTGTTCTCAGATCACCAAATTAATCAAGTTATACTTTAAAAACCAAGAATTGACTTGAACATAGAGTTTATAACAAAAACCCCAAATTTTGAAAACCCACTTTCAAAAATTTAACCAAATTGAGTAATTAATCATTACACTAGATAGAAATGATCATATAATGACATAATCAATCAATTTCACGAGTCAATTTTACCAAATTAAGCCCAATTGAACAAAATCCCCAAATTTGTGTAGTTACAAGCTCTAGAATTTCAAATTGTTCTCAGATCACCAAATTAATCAAGTTAAAGCATGGTAAACATGTTTACATCATCTTAGAACAAAAACCCATTGATCAATTTGGACAGAAACCAACTTAAAAAAACAAAAACCCCAAGTTCCTATAGGTTTGAAAATTTCCCTAAAAATGCATGAGAAATGCATGGAAAAAGTGAATAAGCTAAAAAAGAAAGGGTATAAAGGTCTTACTGACACAAGAAGACAAACACCTTGAGAAAAATTTGGAAGGAAAACGACAAAAATTTGACTTGAATCTGGATCAGTCAAAGAGAGAGAGAAAAGCTTTTTGAAAAGTTTGAAAAAGTGAAGAACAAGTGAAATTTTTTTTTTTTAAAAACTCTTTGAACGATTTTCGATTGGTCAAAAATTAGATTCGATCAATCGAAAATTAGATTTGATTGATCAAAAATCACATTCGACCAAACCAGCATCAATCGAGTAGTGATCGAGCTAGGCAGATTCAAACCAAGTTTTTTATTGCAATTTCGATCGGCCGGGCAATAGGTTTGATCGATCGAAAATCTAGAAAAATTAATTTTTTGAAAAACAGAGCATTTTAATGCAGAAATTCCTCAAAACACAATGTTTTATGAATAGAATGCATGAGCATGTGATGAAAAGTTTTTAAAAAACCCTTGAATTCAACCCAGATCTTCCAAAAACAAAATTTTCAATCAATTTGTCCTCAAAGCTCAAACATTAAAAACACATTTTGCATTAAAATCAAGGGACTTTTAATCTTGGATGACCACAACAAAATCACACAAAATATAATGTACTAAGTTTAGCAAAGAGTAACTTGTGTAGTGTGTGCAACTAGCAATAGCTTGAGATACATGTGCGGTAATAAGTAAATAGTGATCAATCACAATTTCTACAAAGATCATCACATAAGTTTGAAAGAGACTATGACTTAAAGAGTTACATCATATAACCCTCACTTTTCCTAGAAAACAAGCTTGCAATCATGTGAGTTTCTTGATTTGCCTCATAATGTACACACCAATTTTATTTGATTTGAAACTTATTAAAATAGCCAAGATAATGTACACACCAATTTTATTTGATTGTGAATTGATTATAGCCCAATAATGTACACACTAATTTTAGCATTAAACCGAGGTTATACCTTATGTTCTTTTTGTGCATGTGCTACACTTTCTCGAGCACAAAATCATATGATAAGTACTAAGGTATTCATGATTGGCTAGTAAACAGTGGTGAGATGGTTATTTATGCATTTCTCATTAAGATCAAGTCTAATAATCAAAGGCATGTGACTTCAAGATCAAGTGGTCAAAAACTATAAATAACTCCCACATAACATGCACGACAAAGCTCAAACTAGTGAGGTGCAATAAAATAAGCTCATCCAAGCTAAACAAAGTACATAAATATGTTATGAAAAGATAATATGGCCAACCTTGATTTCAAATCCAAGAAAAATAATGCAAAACACATTTTTCCTTCCTTTTCCCATTTTTTTTTTTTTTGAAAAAAAAAAACCAAAAACAAACTAGCATGAAATGCATGAATGTTATGCAATGCAAATCCTAAAAAAAAAGAAAACAAAAACAACAAAGAAGAATAGTCACAAAGAATAGCGAGATGAAGCATAGGGACCATGTTAGAAAGACTCAATTAGATCGAGTCATTTGCATCCAAAACTTTTTAGATGCAACTCTTACATTTGAGTTATTATTCATATTAGAATGATGAGCAACTCTAGGATTGGAATAAAGGTTTAAAGCCTTTACCAACTCACCAATAAGTACCATGGGATCGCTTGAGGCATAGGTACTTTTGGTTTATTTGCTCGCTTAGCAGCTTGCAACTTGAAACAGTTTGGACGAATGTGCCCAAACTTTCACAAAAATGACAAACCCAAAAACGTGACTAGGGTTTTTCTTTTTATACTGGAAGCAAAATATAAAACACTGCACGTCATATAGGCTTGGGCTTGAGTTGGAAAATTCTGCAGAAAAACAATCTGCACGAGTTTCGATCGATCAAGTCTAATTTTCTATCGATCGAGCTTTAAAGATTTACACATTAAATCCTGCAGTACACTCGATTCCAACTTTACACATAAACACACTTTGAGCAGACTAAATCTAGATTGAATGTTTTGATCATGGTTTGCCAACATATACATAATGAAGTTCAAATACATTAGTTCCTAATTCCTTAGAACCTAACAAACTCCCCCTTTGGAAATCCGTGACAAAACACATACCAAAACAAAAATGCTCAAAGTTACAAAACAGCCCATTACAATAAAATGCCCAATAAACAATTCAACCTAACTACTATCTATCAGTTGCTAGTGTAGGTAGCAGCACAACTGAATCAACTTGTATATTCCTGAAACACTCAACAAACACATAAACGCATGTGTGGAAAATACAAGTAAAACAAAATAAACAAACGGAAAAATACAAGTAAAACAAAATAAACAAACTAAAGCAAAAAACAAATATACAAACCAACTCTCCCCCTAAGTTAGATACAACAAAAATTTATTTTCTCCCCTTTCAAAAACGATTTCAACTCCCCCTAAACAAAACAAATAGGATTCCCACATTTTCCCAAAAATCTCACCCTTTTCGTCACGTATTAACAAAGACAACTCAAACAAAGAGTAAATAGAGAACATACGCAACAAAAGTCAAGAGAAAATAGAGAATCAAGGAAACAAAAGAAGAGCAACAACTCCCCCTAAGAACAACAAAGGTTAAATTTTTTTTTGGGAAAAACAGTTTTGCGGAAAATTTAGGATGTAGGGATAAATAAAAAGACAAAACCAAACTCAAAAAAATTAAGTTGAGGATACACTAAAAAAATATTCTCTCTTTCAATAAATGAAAACTTGACACTATGTGACCCATAAACAGTTGCATGAGTATAGAAAATATTTGCACATTATTATCCATCATATCTCTTAAGAAAAATATTTTCTACAGTTCACACATAAAAAATAGCATATACTAAAATGTACAAGGACTCAAAAAAATTAATCAATCAATTTTTAAATTAAGTTGAGTACCCAATTTAGAAAAGTGTATGCATGTTATGTGTGAAAAAAAAAAATGAGAGATATGACTGCAAAACTGCAAGATGGATACAAAAAACAATGCAATATGCATGTGAATCCTAAACACAAATGATGCATAAAAAATTTGGACAAAAACTTAAAAACTGAAAATTTTTCAGTTTCAATCGATCAAGCATTGATCGAATACTAATCAAGTCAGGCAGATTCAAACCAAAAAATTTTAACGCATTTTTGATCGGTCGAAAAACAGGTTCGATTGATTGAAAATTTGGAAAAAACAATTTTTTGAAAAATAGAGCATTTTAATGCAGAAACTCCTCAAAGCACATTGTTTTATGAATGAAATGCATGAGTATAAGATGAAAAGTTTTTCAAAAACCCTTGAATTCAACCTAGATATTCCAAAAACAAGATTTTCAATCAATTTGTCCCTAAAGCTCAAATATTAAAACATATTTTGCATCAAAATCAAAGAGATTTTAATCTTGGATGGCCACAATAAGTTCACGCACAATATAATGTACTAAGTTTAACAAAGAATAACTTGTGTAGTGTGTGCAACTAGTAAAAGTATGAGATACATGTGAGGAGATAAGTAGATAGTAATTGATGATGCCGAAAATACCACCAGTAAGTCACACGGTCCTCGCGCGCTCCAAATAGCACCTGCACAGCAAAAAGAAAGGACCTAGCAGATAGCACCGGTGTGATACCGGCCAAATACCCTCCGAAGGTCAAGTCAGAACTATTCTCACTGCTCTAGAGTGCTAGAGAGGGTCAATTATGCGTACCTTGGTTCGTGAGGGTGCTTGAGTTTTTATAGTAGTAGGGGTTGACCCCTTTTTCTTGGAGTAGAAGTCTTTTCCTTATAGGAGTCTCCTTGGGTGTATTTTGCGGGATCTTTTCCATATAGGAATCCCTCTCAGGTTTCACAAAACGTGGAGGGCAAGTCATTTACTTATACACGCAAACGTGGTTAGCAAGGATTCTTTGACTAGTGCCGTCAGCTTATATTTTGCCTTCGGTCTTCATTCCGTCAGTTTCATGATCACCCTTCAGCTTTATTATCCCATCAGCCTACGGGTGCCTCTCCTTACTTCATCTCGCCGTCAGTCATTAAACAGAGGCTGACGGCATAGTAGATACCGTCACTAATAAACCGTCGTCACGAGATTCCCATCGTGAAGTTGGTGGCGAGTGGTGGCATGCTTGTGGAGATTGTCCATGGAGGTTCAGCCTTGGAAGGGAGGAGCTTAAGCTATGAAATAGAGAGAAATAGAAGACACGAGAAAGAGAGAAGAGAGAAGTGAAAAGTGAGAGAGGAGAGAGAAAAAGAGACCGTTGGAATAAAAAAATAATTTTTAGTTTAATATTAGAGCATTCTCATCAGAGGTTATAAATGCTCTAATATGCTATTTTTATAGCTCCAAGCACAAAAAAACGTGCTCTATCAAAGAAGGCAAATGCTAAATTTGTTGACACCCAGCTACAATGCGTTGCTATCTCTAGCAGAACACTATAGCTAAGTGTCAAACCTAAATATTATATTTTAATCCCCACACATGCCCTCTCTCTCATTCTCTCTTTCTCACACGCGTTTTCATCTTTCTCTCTTCTGGTTCTCCCTCAACCCACGCCTCATCAGTCATCACGCTACCTCTTTTCTTTTCTTTTTTTCTTCTTTTTTCTTGTTGGTTCTCCCTCAACCCAAGCTCTTCTCTTCTTTCTATGGCCGAACCCAAAAACCCAAGCTTGAGTTGGCGTTCAGATCGAGTTGAGTCAATGTTCTTGAGTCGGCGTGGTTGGTGTTCTTAGCTGGGGTTAAGACTAGGAGGTTAGGCCGCTAGGGTGGTGGTCATTGGAGAGGCTGGGGTGGGTTTTGGCTATGGTTTTGTGGTGGGTTTAGGAATTGAAAAAATGAGATATTTTATTTTTTATTTTTTAATTTGGGTTTGGTTGTTAAGGTTTGAAAATAAGGGATTTTTAGTTTGGTTTTGTGTTTGATTTGATTTTGGGTCTTGATTTTACAGCAAGTAGAGGCTTGGTGGTGGATGCTATTATGGTTTTGGGCTTGTGATTATGGTGGCAGTGATTGTTGTGGTTGTGGCGGTGGTGGCTAGTGGCAGTGGGTGTGGGTGTGGGCTTGAGTTTGATTTGATTTTAGGTCTTGATTTGGTTTTGGGATTGTGTTTTGGTTTTTGATTTTGTTGGTTGGGGGCTGAGGTTGTGGCTGGTGGTGGTGGTGGCGGTGGTGGTTGTGGCTGTGGGCGGTGGTGGCAGTGGGTGTTGGCAGTGGCAGTGTGTTTGTTGGTAGTGGAAGAGATGAGATTGAGAATAAAAACTAACTAAAAAAATAATATTTTAATGAAGTGGTAAAAAATATAAAATTTTTGATGTTGGGTGCATTGTAAAGTAAGTTGTTAAAATTGATAAAGTACGTTGTATACACAATTTTCATAAAAGATAGATCACACAGTCACGAAATAGTGTAACAAATAATCAATTTATATTGATTTATATATATGTGAGTACAATCCTCTGTATGACTCTTTACAATGAAAAAATACAATAAAACTCCTCTGATTTGATCTCCAAAGAACTTTACAATCCGAAGGGCTATGAAGCTTGATCTTAAATTGTACTTTGATGTCTCCAAGTTGGATGTATTTGAGTTCTGATTTGAAGTTGAGTGTCATTGGTTTGATCTTGATTTAAATTGAATGAAAATCCCTACTTTGATTTGAAGAAGTAGGAATGAGGTTGATTTTTGAGGGAGCAAGGGTGCTCTTTTGGACTTATAGATAACTTTCTATTTTGACAGAATATTGGTAGGCTTTTTCTCTCTAAATTTTTGTCCTATTTTTCTCATATGAGAAGCCTCTATTTATAAGCAACTCAATTGCATTTGATTTAGAATTTTCTCTCAACATTTATTGAGAGTTAATTATGAATTTAATTTAGTCTTCCATTTAATAAGAGCTTTCCATATGAGTCTTTTCTTCTGACGTTGCCACATGGCTTTCTTCATTTGATGTTGTCACATGGCTTGATTTCATTTGCTGATTATCCACATCATGATTATCCACATCATCAATTGGAGATTAATTTGTTCACAAATATTTGATCATGAACAATTGACAGTTGTGAGTGCATCATAAAATTTTGATGTCTACATAGGCTTTTGAGATGCTAAATGCTAAATTTTTTGAAATCTTTGATGAGTATGCTCTTATTGCTACAATAAGCGAAGAGCATCCACAACAGAGCTCTTAAATGTGCCAAATGCTATAATATGACACATTTGGTACACCAAATACCAAAAACGAAGTTTTATCAGATGTGTTAAATGTGTCAAATTTTTGCAACATTGAACAGTACCATTGCATTTTGCCATGGTACGGACGAGAATGGCATTTACATTTACCATGGCAAAATAGTAAACGCAACCGGTACCATGGCATTTCACAATCTGTCTCTCTCTCCCAACCGGTGTTCCTTCCTCTTCAGATCAGATTCCCAGCTCCTCCCTCAACCTCAAATGTCTTTCTCTCTCTTTGCACCTCAAATCAAACCCAAAAATCTTCTCTCTTCTTCGTTTATCGAGCAACAAAGCTATGGACTGGGTCATGATTGGTTGAGACAGTAGATGGGTTAGTTGGGTTGGGGTTTTTGGCGGGTTGTTGGTTGAGTTTTGGGTTTGGGTGGTGGAGTTGGTTGTGTTGCCTGCCGATCTCAATCTCGCCTCTGTCAAACTCTGCTCGATCTTGCCTGCTGTTGTCTCCCCGTCCAGGTCTCTTTGATCTTGCTCGCCACCATCTCGTCGTCCAGGTCTCTCTGATCTCACCCTCCATCTCGCACACTGCCGGATCTCTCTTCTTTCTCTTGCGATGGTTGCGGCGATGTTTTTTAGGGTGGTTGTTGTGGGTTGTGTTTGGTGGTTTTCTGTTTTTGGATGGTTGTAGTGGGTTGTGTTTGGTTAATTTGAGTCATGGTTGGCTAATTTGAGCGCTGGTTGGTTGATTTTGGGATGGTGCTGTGGATTTGAGATTTAGGATGGTACCGATGGGTTTGAGATTTGTGGTTGTACCGATCTCTCTAGTTGTGTTTTATTTTATTTTTTTAAGATGGCGTTGGTGGATGTGGGTTTATGCCGGTGGTGGCTGGTCAGTGTTGTTGCTGTTGGTGGCCGTTGTTGCGGCAGTGGTGGATGTGCCGTTGTTGTTGATGGTGATGATAAGGAGGAGATAATATATTATTTTAATGTATAGTAAATATTATTTTAATATATAGAATTGAATGATAAAACATCTGATAAATGAGATGTTGTAAAATGATGTGGTAAAATAATAAAATAGGCTTTTGATGTGTCAAAATGACATTTTTTTTATAGAATATCTGCTGTGGATGCTCTTATAGATAATAGCTCATGGTAACTGAGTGTCAAAAATTTTGGCATTTGAGAGTTTTGAAGTAGTGGGTATTTTTGTGTGTTGGATGTTAAATTTGGCTTTTTAGCAATTTTAGCATTCTTAATGTGAATGCTCTTAACCCATTAGGTGGTGATTCTCACGTTTTATGAGGAACATACAATAATTAATGAAAAACGCAAGTCTAATCAAGAAGTTTGTGTTATTGTGAACTATAAAAGCGTTTGCCTAAATTGCTCTCATAAATCATAATGCTATTCAATTAAAGTTGAATGTGTTGTCATAATGCTATTCAATTAAAGTTGAATGTGAGAGTTATGGGTGGCGTGGTTAACAACGTTGTCCACAAATTTTGCCGTCAAAGTATAAGGTATCTATGTTATATAGAAATTGGAAAAAAGCCAAAACTCGTTAAATTTTAAAAATGATGAAAGTACAACTCACCTTATCTACCTCACGAAATATAAAAGAAACAGCTATGAGAAACAAATATTTACTAGCTATATTATGTGAACATCTTCCCATTAATTTTTTTTAAAAAAACTCATTTCAATTCCTTTAAGGCGCAGATCAATGAACTATTTCAAATGAATTTCAATTCGTTGAAGGAGTGGATCAATGAACTGATTCAAATGCGTTTCAATAGATCCAATCAATCAAAAGATTTTCTTGTCAAGTAGTTTATAGCCATAAATGGCAAACCCCCTTTAATGCATACATTTTCATAGTAGTTTATCAAAGGTGTAGCACAAGCTACGTTGCATTAGTCACTTAAGTTAAAGTGTACAAAGTAGGATTTGAGTAAGAATGAGAATATGGGATGATGGATAGCAACGTGATTTGAACATTTGAGGAGGCATAAGACATTAAAGGAAGATTAATTTTATGAATAAAAGTTGGAAGATGGATATTGATAAGCATTGCGTATTTGAGTAAAATTCGGAATATAGATAGCCACACCAATGATGCATTAGAGGCAAAGAAGATCCTCACACCAATGATGCATTAGAGGCACAGTAGTAAGGAACATTTGACAAAGAAAGTTTGAAGATGGATCGTAACAAGTCAGGTTTGAACACAATAAATAGAGTGACAAGACAAAGTTATCTTTGATGAAGAATAGCGATGTCAAGTGCATAAAGCAATACTGTGCATTTGAGGCACAATAAAAAGTTATATTTGACGGGAGGGGGGGGGGGGAAATGAGGATAGTAACATCAAATACATAAAGCCAGTTTTGGCGTATAAAAACAGCTACTACTTATAGAATTATTCATTCAAACGTACAACCAATCTAGCAATTAGAATTAATATTGGTTATATTCCTTTAAATAATAATAGAAGGATTTGAATGAATTAATATTCACACGTATGTTTTTTTTAATTAATATTTGTGATATTTCTTTAAAAGAAAAAATTCCCCATCATGCAGGGCGGGACAGGGATAAAGTAATACAAAACCATGTGGGGCTGGGACGAAGACCTCATCCTTTGGCCCTACCTCACCCCATTGCCATCCCTACACACACAAAACAAAACAAAAAACATATGGAAAAGGCCATCTGGCCACGGAGGAGCCCAACAATTATAACTCCATATAGTCCATGAAATGTGAATATATATTGAATGCAAACACTAGCCGTTTGTTTTGATGTTAAGTCTACTAGAATGTAGTATTAAAGACCAATTTGCCTTATACTATCGGTTTACACTTTTACATTGTAAATTATACCTTATTTTACATTTTGTCTCCTAAACTATCAAAATTCATGACCGACCATCCAAAGTTATAACTTCATAACAAACGATAGAGGATAAATTGGTATTTTAATGCTAAAGTTTGTTGGACTTAACCCCAAAACAATCGACATGGGATTAAGTGTTGCAGGGTTATAACTTTGGGAGGTCGATAGTATATTTCGATAGTTCATGACGCAAAGTGTAAATATGCATGATATAATTTACCATGAAAAAGTTCAATTTTCCCTAAATTATATCAACTCTCAGTCTACAGAAGAGTGCAACACTTTGATTCATTTTTGCTCCATTTGTTTCGCTGTAAAATATTTGACTAAAAATATTTTCAATTTACAATGTTTAGTCGCTAACATGAAAATAGGAAATCATTTTCAAGTGTTTATTTCATGGTAAAATAATTTTTAAATTTTTTTTCCTAATCTCACAACCAGGCACCATTCCCATTTCCCACCACCTCTCTTCACCAACTTCATTACTTCCATTTCCATTTCCATTTTCAACTCTAGGCCATCACCGAATCACATCAAGAATGAAATAAATCCCAAGGAACGTTTCGTTCTTGACCAGCTATTTGACCTTTTACCATTCCCTTGTATCTATTTAGCACCAAACCCATTTAGGGCCCATTTTGATTGAGAGGGAGTAGAGTAGATATTTTGAAAATCCCACAAAACAAGTAGTTGAAGTTCGAGCAGTTGATGGGTTTTTATTGCCGAAGAGTAATTATGAGGGGACTTTCCTTTAGAAATTGAAGGGTAAAACTACAATAGAATGTCAATTGTTGAATTGAGTCTTGACTTTGTTGCTAATGTAGTGGACAAAGGGAATTTAGGAAGAAGGAAATTTTTTAAGTTTGTGATGGAAATATTGCGTGACATGAGGATGGAAGGTGTAAGCCATGATTTAGAGACTCTATCAATTGTGTTGGACAGTTTCATCAGGGCTCATCAAGTATCAAAAGCAATATAAATGTTTGGAAATGTAGAAGAGTTTGGGTTGAAATGTTATACCGAGGGTCTGCTTGGATACCGTTTATTTTGCTGAAATTGAAAACTTATTACTGAAAGTACTGTAAATAAAGGTAAAAGTTGGTTGAAATAGTACAGTGGGGCCCATGAATAATGCCAAAAAGTGCAGTGGGGCCTATAAATAGTAGCAAAAATAAGCTGAATAGTAAAATAATTTATAATTTTAATCCACATCAAAACGCACACCGAGTGTTTGAATGTGCTTTTACAATGTGCTAGGTGGCTAAATTTTAAATAAGGTACCTAACTAATAGTAGTTAAAGTATTGTATCTAAGTTTTATCCTAACTCTATACCTGTTAGAGATTTCGATGGGTTTATGAAGTATTATAAGAGTATATATGCTGATTGTTGAGTAATAACTGTGACCCGGATGTTATTACTTGTACCAAATTAATTGCTGCCTTTTTTAAAGTCCGTAAAGTGGCCTATTACCTCCTTCCTTGAACCTTTGTGTAGCTATGGTCCGCCCCATGCTGCTATGATAATTTGCAAAAAACCCAGCAAAGTTGGATGTAGAATTGTAGAATATCGTTTTGTGGGTAAAAATTAAGATTAATAGCGTTTCCATCTTTTCCATCTTCACAAGCTCAAGAGGTCCATTATGTGATCCCAATATGGACTGAATGGATCCATAGCAGTTGTTAGGACAAGTCTATCAATGTGTTCAGAGCCCATCAAGGGTAATAGCAGATGGTGTAGATTGATAAAGACTTTAAGCCCCATTCCCAAAATCACCATTTGTTTTATTTGGTAAAGTCTGCTCATATAGTCATATGTGCAAATTGTGGGTCTACTTTAATAAGACATCATTGAATTATGGACTTACCAATAGCTTTTTGAATAAATAAAAACTAGGGTAAATAACACCCCAAACATCCTCTATAAGTTGGTACAAAATATAGAATGGAGGATGTTGATACAAATATATATATATATTTTGTATCAGCATCCTATATTTAGGAACACATTTTTTGTGATAGATCTCTTGCCACAATTTTGTTATGGTTAATTGTGAGTAATTAAAAAAAAATAGTATGTTTATATGAAAATGATTGTATATCACTTATAGTCGATCACATTTAAAGTTCTAGTCAATTGAAAATTAAATATTCTTCTAAAAAAATAAAAAGAAAGTTAAATATGACTTTTTCCATACACAAATTAATTTTAATTATTTCTTATTTGGTAAAATGATATTTTTTAAATGATGGTTCACACCGAGATTGGTGGTTTCTTGGAAGAAAAATGTCTCTTACACGCGCACAATTCTTTAACCAGTCACAATATTCAGAACAATTTCTGAAGAGGTGTGTGTGTATAACAGTTGTGGATAGACATTGCCCTTTTTGGAATTTCAACTATTCTTACCAATCAATAGCGCAAAGAACAAATATTTCAAGATCTTCCATTGTTTAATATTCATATATTGTGGCAACATATACAATACGAATACAACACATGTAACCTTGCTACTGCTCAGAATAGTGTCAGTTACTAAAAACAAGGCCATAAAGGTACACCAAAAGAATGTCTTCAGAGTTGTACACAGGGAAAAGTAAAAACACAGCACACAACAAGTGGGGGAGACAATATAAGAGTATACATATAAGGAGGACCGAGACACATGCAGACTGCGTACTTTATGATATGAAGAAACAAAAACCGGTATCATATTTAGTCAGCCACTATGATCGGCGATGTTGTCAGCCACTTCACCCGCAGCATTGGGTAGGTTCTCCATCAGATTGAAATTCACCTGTTAGAAATACAGAGTGATTGTATTGTATTTCTTGAATAAAAGAAGTTCCTCTTTCATTGCAATCTGCCATAAAGGGTCAGTAGAGGCCTCACGATAGGTTTGAGGCTCGTGAAGTGTAGCAAGGGCAGTGTAACAATGATAGTCAAGTAAATGTGGAGGAATGGACCTTACCCGGGTTGAGTGGCGAGGTGGAATGTCTTGTAGAGGATCTTCAGGCAGAGCAGGAGCAGGGGACCCAGGCTCAAGGTGGGGTAGCTCGTCATCAACCTGTTCATCTTCGACCTGTCTAGGAGAAGCATCAAAAATATCTGGAGAGAAGTCCAAAGAAGGATCAAAAATATTTGTAGAAGGAACAAGAGACTCATCTGAAAAGATTTCTAAAACAGAGGAGTTAGTCAAGGAAGAACGAAAGTGAGAGAGTTCAACAAACAATCGGTGTTCCCAAAAGACAACATTACGAGAAACACGAAGACGATGAGAGACAGGATCATAACACCTATACCCCTTTTGAGTTTCGCCATAACCAAGGAAACAACAAAGTCTAGATCGAGGCTCAAGTTTGTTGTGCTCATGAGGCTGAAGAAGAACAAAACAAGCAGATCCAAATGAGCGAAGGTGATGATAGTCAGGGGGTGACCCAAAAAGACGCTCATACGGAGTTTGATTATGGATGACAGCACTTGGAATGCGATTAATTGCATGAACAGCATGAAGAGCAGCTTCACCCCAAAATGGGGCAGGAACTTTGGCAGAAAGAAGAAGAGCACGAACAGTGTCAAGAATATGACGAAGTTTTCTTTCGGCTCGACCATTTTGCTGAGAGGTACCTGGACAAGTTAGATGATGTACAGTGCCATAGGAATGTAACAGAGCTTGAAACGCATATTGAGTATATTCAAGAGCATTGTCAGATCGAAAAATTTTGATACGTTTGGAGAATTGTGTTTCAACCATTTTTGCAAAATTGCTATATATTGGTAAAATTTCAGAACGAGATTTCATAGGAAAAATCCAACTATAATGAGAATAATCATCAATAAAAACAACAAAATATCGAGATCCACCAATACTAGCAACAGGAGAAGGTCCCCAAACATCAGAATGAATTAACTCAAAAATACTATTAGAAATGGATTCACTGTTATTAAAAGGCAAAGCTGGCTGTTTTCCTAACTGACATGAAGTACAATCAAAATTGTCTTTAGACACAGAACCCAACAGACCCCTAGACGCTAACTGTTGTACCCGAGAAGATGGTGCATGACCAAGACGAGAATGCCAAAGTGCAAGAGAAGGTAGGGAAGAAACTGCAGCAGCAACAGAAACAGGAGCAACAGGTGGAAGATGAAGATTGTCCACGGGAAACATACGCCCAACTCTAGGACCGGTCCCAAGCTCCTGCCCCGTCCTTGGATCCTGCACAATACACCCAGAATAGTAAAAAATAAGGCGATAACCTAGTTCAGCTAATTGTCCCACAGAGCACAAATTATAGGATAGGTCAGGTACATGGAAGACTCCAGGAACAGAAAGGTTAGAGGTTGAAACAAAACCTAAACTATTTCCATGCATGGTGGAACCATCAGCTATATGAATATTTAGAGGATGTGGTGCAGGGTCAAGTTTGGAGAATAAGGACGAGTGAGGTGTCATGTGATTGCAGCAGGCAGAATCAAAAAGCCAAGTTTGAGACTTACCGGGTAGAACAGATAGGGCAGTGGAAAGAGATGCATTACCAGCCATACGAACAGCCTGAGCTATGATCTCCTGTAGTTCAGTGGGGGAGAGGTTGATAGTGGATCCAGAAGACTGGGACTCAGCTGAAGTGGAAGCCATTGGCGGAGTAGGCTCAGTATTAGCAACAGCAGCAGTAGATTTGTTGCGACGGTAACAAGTCTCAATGGTGTGGCCAGAACGCTTGCAATAGTTGCAGACCTTTTTGTTGGTCTGCTTGCGACGATTGTTAGAGCCAGAGGAATCACTTGATTGCTGAGGTTGCTCTATGAGTGGAGTAGATGGAGTAATAGCCAAAACATTGAGCTTATTCTGGGCTTGAAGGGTTGCAAGACGAGCTTCTTCTCTAACTAACTCATTCACAGCAGTATCAAGAGAGGGAGCAGGACTGCGATTTAGAAGCTGACCTCGAATGGGCTCAAAGTCCTTGTGAAGTGACATCAGGAATTCATAGAGGCGAAATTCATCTCTGATGGAAGCATATTGCTGAGCATCCTTTGAGCATGCCCAAGTTGGATCAGAAAGGTCAATTTGGTCCCAAATGTAGCGAAGCTGATCATAATAGTCATTGATGGATTGCCCTGGTTCTTGCCTGAGTTGATGCAATTCAACCACTAATTGATATTTCATGGATCCATGAGTAGTGGAGTACCTTTTGGCCAACATATCCCATGCAGATTTTGCATCATCAAAGCTGCCCAACAGATTGGAAATAGAGGGAATGGAAGTGTTCCGAATCCATGTGAGGATCATGTGGTTATGACTATCCCATTCAATCATGCGACCAAGAAAAACAGCATCTTCTTCACTTGCTCCCTTGACAGGAATAGTGATTGCACCAGTACAATAATGCCAGAGCATGCGACCCTTAAGAAAACTACGCATAGCTTGAGACCAAGATAAGTAATTTTTATTCCCCTCCAATACAGTATTGATGGGGCGAGGAACAAAAATATCCTTTTTATCCATTTAGAGACACAATATGCAAAAACAGACAGCAAAAATGAAATCTATGCAAAAAACTGGGTAAGGAGAACCTGGACTCAAAAAGTCAACTGGAAAAGTCAACGGTCAACGGCCAGTCAAAGTCAACGGTCAACCTGGAAGTCAACGGTCAAATCCAGATTCAGAAGGTGACGTCAGCGGATGACGCAAGCAGTGACGTCAGCAAGCTGTTAGGGCTGACGTCAGCAATGACGTCAGCGAGGCTGTTGATGCACGTGAGGCGCGTGACGGCGCGTGGAGGCGCGTGAGGCGCGTGGTCGGCGCGTGAAAAGAAGCTGCGGCGCGTGGTGGCGCGTGTGGCGCGTGATCGGCGGAACAGCAACTTTGAGCGTTGTGTGGGGGGCGCGTGCAGTCTCCGATGGTGACGAGGCTTCCACGATGTGTAGATCGGCGCTGGACGATCTCAGTGGTGCCTTCAAAAACGTAATCGGAGCAATAATTGCAGCGGCGGTGCAAAGAGCAGTGGTCTGTGCAGTGTGAAACTCCTTAACGACGGCGGCTGCAGGTCCGGAACCCAAGGACGACGGCTGGATGACGTCGGAGGTTCAACGGCGAGAGGCTGCGGCGGCAGTTTGATGGCGGAAGCGTTGTTAAAAAGAAAATCACACTAATGAAGACAAGACTGCTAAGAAAAGGTCAGAGCAGTGGCTCTGATACCATGTTAGAAATACAGAGTGATTGTATTGTATTTCTTGAATAAAAGAATATACATCAGAGCCTTTATATAGGAGGCATATGTGTGCGGTACAAGTAAAGTGTACTATACAAGTAACCTAACTGGGCCTAAAGCCCATTAACATAATATACACTAACATCACCTTCGAAAAAAAATAATGATTTCATAATTCAATTTCACTAAGAAAAAAAAAAAGACAAAACCCCAAGCCATATATGCAACATAAATAAAAAGAACGAAAAGAGATGGAACTGAAGCCACTTACCATGGCGAGGAATCCAATAAAAGCTGTAAAAAGGAAGAAGCTAGCACTCATCCATTTGCCATGAAAAGAGAAGCGTAGTGCAGAGCGTGCAAACTCCAAAGTGCATACCTTAATCAACTGCATCTTATCTAGTGGAGTCATAAATTTCATGAAACAGATGAAGTAACAACCATGGAAGCTAAACACCAAGTGCGCCAAAATTATATCCTTTGTCATATAAAGCACAACTTCTTGAGCAAGCACATATGCGCGTTTGACCAAGAAACCTACCCACCGCCCCGTTGCTTTGTTCAGTAATAATATCAAGATTGCATACAACGCGTAGCATATTGGACTTCCTATAATGATGAAGCCTAAGTGAGATAAGAAAGCCCATTTCTTCTTATAGGCCATGAATGCAGGTGCAATATTGTTGAAAACTTTCTGGTCCAGTAGGAAACTCAAACAGGCCATGAAAGCAACGTTGAACACTACTGAAAGTAAAAACCAGTTAAGAGAATGAATCCTTGCAGGTTGTGCCGCATCTCCTGTACCTGCTATGTCAGTATGCATCCCCATTTGCTCTTGATTCTCATCTCTTGGGATTTCCTCAGTCAGTCCGTCTCTGGCTACCATAACTTCAACCGTAGGTGTACCCTAATGATATAAAGAATAAAACCTTTCTAAATCAGTAAATGAATCTAAAAACTGATTACCAAAATAGGTTTAGTGGAACAACATAATATTTTCAGTTACTAATCAACAAAAGTTCTCCACAAAAAATCTCCTTCAAAGCATCATCCTCGTCAAAGATGTTCTCTGTGGGGGGTTAAAATAATAACGACTATTAGAATAGACAAATAGTCACATCAAGAACAGACTTATACTTTACCACAACACCTACCTATTTTATTTTTGGGTAAAAATGGCAGTGTTTATCCAATATTCCAATTAGATGATTAAACATTAATCAAAACTTTAACAAAAAACTATATCCTTAACGGCTGAGGAATTTCACCTAACCAAAAACTCTCCTCACTCACACTTTATGAAAATTTAGTTAACATAAATTCCACTCTGTTTCTTGTTCTTAAAACAGAGCACAACTTCTAATTTTTAAACAATCCAAGGAGCAACTTTAAGTCCTCCACTAGCATGCTTGCACAAAAGCTACCTGGGTAGCTTCTAGCAAGAGAGAGCTACTCGGTAAGCCATCACCAAAAGATTAAGTTTATCATCCAATTATCAGCGACTTCATCGAAACTTTATTTTTTGAGAAGAGACTTCAACAAAATTTGGACTATGGAGACTTAAATAAAAGTATTGGCTTGACACGCTACATACGTGCTGCTACGAAGGGATCTGGATGTGATATTAGGATATGGTTCATTGCAGCCATCTCTCTCTATATATATAGCTAACTATATAATAATAAATATTATATTATTGTTTCACATATTATAATTTAAACATTTTATTCATTCATAACTCGAATTTTGACTTTAAAAAAAAATTGAAAAATTGATGATTCATGTGAGCAAAATCTAAATAGATAAATAACATAATAAAAATGTTTATCAAAAAAAAAAAAAAACATAATAAATGCACTTTCTTTTTATGAAGGTTTTTTTAAAAATATAATTACATTAAAATATTATTAGTAAAACTAAAAAAATCACAAAAATAAAAAGAAAAAGCCTTTTTATCTAATTCCCAGAACCCAACCCCACTATTTCTTAAAATATCAAATTCAAAAGCACCCAGCAACAGATGCTTATATGCCTCTTATTCATACCGTATGAATAATTATTAGTTTCTAATTGGAAGATGGAGACTCTTCTATTATTTTATTGTTTTGAGATTTAGTTGCTGAGTTTTTGTCTAAGTGAGACGACCGTTATCGTTTTCGCTGATATTTGCTTACAAATTGGGAGCTTACTCTGATACAACTTCGTTTTTCAACTAACTTTGAAAACCGGCTTACAATGAGAAGGTGCATAAAATTTTATATATACATTATTAAAATTGTACTTAATCCATGTGGGACACTTAAATTGTAACAATGAATAGGAATGACATCAACAGCACAAAGCATTGGATATTAGAGGCACAAAGTTTGAAGACGGCTAGAAGAACCAAAAACTACTAATTTGTATGTAGCTATCAAACTCGTTCGATAAGAACTGCTTAATCAATATTTGGTATATTCCTTTTAGTGATACTAGAAGAATTTGATTGAATTAAGTTTGTTCTATTAAGTTCGTATAGAACCTGGTTATAACTAAGGACATTAATAGTTACTGTGTGATTATTAAAGCATTAGAAGAAGAAAATTCTTCAAAGTTTGTGATGGAAATGTTGCTTGACATGAGGATGGAAGGCATTAGCCTTGAATTAGAGATTCTATCAATTGTGTTGGGCAATTTCGTTAGGGCTCATCATCATCAAGCCGTTTGGAAGTTAAATTGAAATTAATGAAATTGAGCCGATTATAGGTCATAAACCCCCCCCCCCCCCCCCAAAAAAAAAAAGTTCATTGGTTATCATTTCCAAACAAGGACTGTGGGTCATAAAACCAAAGATAATTGAGTCATAAAGCTCGAAGATGTAAATCCCACCATGCAGTTGAGATGTTGAGCCTAAGTATGCTTTGCATGGTAAAGATGCGAGCACACACCTTTCATGTATAGATAAGAGGTTAGGTTTTGTTTCTCAAAAAAAAAAAAAAAAAAAAAGGAGAGGTTAGGTTTTATTCGAGATGAATTTACAGAAGGTTAATTGCACTATTTTACTTTGAGTCATAGAGAGTGATTTTGATTTGTTTTCTATTATGTTTTATGAACTAAAAGTGTTTTTCTAATGGAAAATGGTGAGGTGGATTACTAAAGTCTAATAGAAGCCCTTGTGTAGGTAAAGTGACATTTTTTAAATAACAAGTAAACAATGTTAAAACAACTAAAATCACAAGTGAGTAAAGTGTTGATATCTCTAAAATAAAATAGTGACAACCGGGAGTGGAGCTAGGAATTTTTGTTTGGAGGGGGCCAAGTTGCAGCACTAATATATTTATCAAGATAACCTCTACATACATACATATATGTATGTATACACACACATTTTTTTTATTATATATACACACATATACATATACACACTTTTTTATTTGATAAGTTATATTTATATATACACCCAACAAAAAAAAAAAAAAAAGAAGAGCCCGGTATCTTCAATCAAAATTGTGGGGGCCAAGTACCCTTCAAACAATAGTATTTGGGACCCAATTAATTTTTATGTGGGCTATATCTTGATCCTACCGGTTTGGCCCCAAGCTTCACTTGGTTCATGTCTCAACAAGACCTTACTTTCAAGTGTTCCCCTCTCGTTTCCCTCTTTACACTCTTGTGTTTCCTAGTGTTTTTCTCTCGATATCTCTTTCTCCCTTTATATATTTTTCCAACCAACCTCTACAATGTTCACCTCCTCCTCATTTTATAGTCTCTCCTTAGTGAGGTTGTTATCATTACTTACCCACTTGACACATACTCCCATATCCCTCTGAATCCCCATGGATCCTCATGACTTCAGAGGATTCTCTTGGAACTTGTTCCAAACGTCGATTAGTGTTCGGCAGTGAATTCCCCAAAGTCATTGATAGTGCTTGGTATTGACCTCGATTTGACTGCCTTCTCATGGCCTTTCCTTTGGCTGGCCTATCGGTATTGAGCTCAATTTGGCTTAAGCGTAACTCTATTTCACCAAGGACTCTTGCCCATTTTATCAGTGAGCTAATCTCATCTTATTCGTGTCTGATTTTAACTATATGGGCCATCCCTAGTGTAATGGGCCTTGGACGCATGAGCCCCTCTTTATGTTGGGCTTTTGGTGATGCAGGCTGTTCCCGGTCTCAATGGTCCGAGCCCCTACAAAAATTATGTTTGATAGTGATATTTCATAAAATAAAATTCATTTTATCGATTTTCATAGTGAAATTCCTAAAAAGTTTCATATTAAATACAAATTATCAAATTTTATACTAAAGTAAGTAAAAAATCTTTCAATTGAACTAATAAAATTTTTAAAAACATAAATGATCTAAAACTTGGAGGAATAAGTTAAGTTCCAAACATATTTGAAGCTATCTTGCTCTAACCTATTATGTGGCAACTAAAGACACATTTCATGTATAGTTTTAATGACAAGGGGGCTATTTGGTAATGTATTTTGAACAACAGTTTTCAATATTTAAATAATATTATATGTATTTCCATACACTTTTTTATCTACACATATTTTCAAAAAATACAAATAATGTTACTAGAACAACATTACCAAACGAACCCAAGATTTTTTTTTAATGAGTTAATGACTTGTAATTGCCACATAACGGGTTAAAAAACGGGTATGGCTTACCTCCAATACTTTTTAAAAAGGAATATCATTTTGTTTTGATGAGAGACTGTCATATCACCCACTAACTAAATAAAGGTAGAGATTAAAACTCACTACCACTTGCCATTGTATATTTAAAATAAAAGGATATGTCTAGTAAAAAAAGTACTGGAGGTAAGTTAAACTCTTAAAAAAAATAGATTCAAATATGTTTGATACCAAATTTTATCAACTATTTAACAGATATAAAAGCACATTTTATAATAAAAAATTGAACTGCGAAAAATAAAGTTATATCTTTATAACTATTAGACTAATTATTTTTTGTAAAAGCATCGTTGCACTAATTCAACATAGCTCCGCCCCTAATGGTGACTCATTGTATAACCCTTGGTTTAGGGAGAAGATGTAATCGGTTGAATCACAATTTTAAGGACTAACATGATATCACTAAATCACATGAGTTTCACCCAATAAATCAAATGGGTAAATGTTGTTGTCTCTCACATCTTTCAAACTAGCAATATTGGCTCCTATTTGCTTTGACATCTCTTTATTAGCCATCACATGGGCTATCATTTCAGCTAGCCCATCATTATAACTCTCAAACATTTCTACTTGTCCAGGAGCTTCGACTTTCTTTGAACTACTAAAAGTCAGGGATCAAACTCAAATGAAGTTAACGACGTGCTTTCTCTGGGTGAAGTATGCTATTCAGCTATTGTGCATGAAACACACGACAAACCAAATGTAAATATGCCAATTTATTTGTTAAAAGTCTTTTAATTTTTCTCTTGGTTATTCATTATCTACTTTTCTAAGGTATAGCCTATTTACAAGGCTCTTTCCCTTCCTCATATGAGCCTTACCCCTTGTTTTTCACTTCTTTTAAGGTCCCGTCCGTTTACATTTCACTCATCTCATTCTCTTGTGATGGGTTTATGTCGATAGTTCATGGATTTTCACCATTTGTTCATTAATGGCTAATTTTGTTCATTGTCTTTCACTTATTCACATTGTCATTCTTTTTATTCATTTTGGGTTTTTAATGGGCCTATCCATACCTTTGGGTTTTAGAGTTCCAAAATTTCTAAATTCAAATGGTATGGACAAGTCCAACGATATTTTATAAGACCTATGGCATACTCTTGATCAGACCCATTGCTTAAAAGAAGGGGTTTTAAATGGGCTAAGACTTAGAGGAAACCATGACTTTGTGGCTTTTTCCCCCCCCCCATTTTCGATCTATTTACTCCTATCCTATTTTAGTACAAAAAATGGTCAAATGTCAAATACATTAAATCAAAGGTTTTATTTTATTTTAAATGGGTTGAGATTTTAGGGTTGTCTATGTTTGGGTAAGATTAATAGGGTCCCGGTCTTCATTTCCTCCTTCTTCAAAAGGGCGCGAGCTCAAGAGGCCCATTATGTCATCCCACCATGGACTTATTGGATCCATAGCAATTGTTAGGGCAAGTCTATTAATGTATTCAGAGCCCATAATGGATAATAACAAATGTTGAAGATGCACAATGCCAAAACTAAGGACTAAAAGTCTGAGTGGAGTTTAAGCCTTCATCCTAACACCACTGGGTTTTATTGGGTAAAGTCTATCCATTTGTGCAACTTGTGGGCCTAATTTAAAGGAGGCCTCATTGAATTATGGACTTACTAATAGCTTTTTCAATAAACAAAGTACAGGGTGAATAGCACTCCAAATATCAGCTAAAAACGTTATAGAAAATATATGAAGGATGATGCTGATACAACACAAAAATATCACTGGCTGAATCTACTTCCATAGCCTAAAGATCCGCACATTGATTTTCTCTGTGGTGAATGTGGTGGACTAAGCGTTTTTTTTTATTTTAATATCCCATGCTTTATGAAAGCTTATTTGCATAGTATTTATGAAATGATATATTTTTTAGTTGTTTTATGCAACAAAAACTAAAAACTAAGTTATTTCAACCAATTTTTTTTTTTATTAAATTTATTTTTAAAAAGCAAAGTGTTTGACAAACAAACACAAAGTGTTTATACACCCAAAAAATAAAGGGGTTCATACTTCATTCATTTAGGGATTTAGTTTTCCATGCATCGAAAGATAAAGAGAGTTTATGAACATCATTTTTGTGACGGACCTTTTGTCACAACTTTGATATAATTGGTGTAAAAAAAAGGTGAGTATATAAAAATGATTAACTACCACTTAGTCAACCACATTAGAGTCGTGGTCTATTGAAGCTTAAATATGATTTAATCTCTACATAATTTAATTTTAATTATTTTTTATTTGGTAAAATAAGAATTTTTAAATGAAGGTTCACACTAGACAATGGTTTCTTGGAATTTCAACCATTCTTTCTCAATCAATAGCCTAATGAACAAAATCTTTCACACTAGCAACCCCAACCTAACAAAGCCTGTTCAAATCTTCCTTTGTAATTGGAAGGGGTATTATCCTTTGTGGTAACGTACATGTATAATACAGAATGGGCTGCTTTTACCACACCAACTATTTTACAGAGATCATTCTCCCAAAAAAAAAAATTACAGAATATAGCCCAAAAAACAACTATTATATTTATGAAACAAAGAAACACAAACCACTATTATTATCATTCACACTATGACGGCGATGTTGTCAGCCACTTCACCCGCAGTATTGGGTAGGTTCTTCATCAGATCAAAATTCACCTTGAGAAAAAATAATGATTTTGTACTTTAATTTCACAAGGAAGTAAAAAAAAAAAATTAAAAAACACACACACACACAAAACCATAAGCCACGCAACATAAATAAAAAGAAGAAAAAGAGAGATAGAATTGAAGCCACTAACCATGGCAAGGAATCCAATAAAAGCCGTGAAATGGAAGAAGACAGCGCTCATCCATTTGCTATGAAAAGAGAAGCGTAGTGCAGAGCGAGCAAACTCCAGAGTGCACACCTGAATCAACTGTATGTTATTATCTTGTGGAGTTATAAATTTCATGAAACAGATAAAGGAACAACCATGGAAACTAAACACCAAGTGTGCCAGAATTATATCCTTTGTCCTATAAAGCACAACATCATGAGCAAGCACATATGCCATATTGACCAATGAAAAAAATCTGAGAGAAATCTAAATAGAATTGGGAGAATTTCATTGATTAGAAAAATGATTACAAGAATGAGTAATAAAATACATAATGCTCTGTTTATATACACAGTGAGCATAACTAACTTCTTCTAGAATTATACACGTGTCAACTGTGACCAACTGCTTCCTAAAATCTCGGAACCTAAGTCTTCAGTGTCCTTGAATGAAGAATTCATGATGTGACATTGCCTCAATGACTTCCAAGACTTCAGTGCTGATCAGGTCAGGTGTTGATGCACGCTGTTTGGCTTGATCACTGCACTGCTTATCAGCAAGTGCTGCACTCCCTACCATTCTTGTGGCTCGGCTAGTGCACTTCATCTCAGCAACAGCTGCATCACCTGCCACACTTGTAGCTTGTCTCATGCTACTCTGCCCTGTTGTATGCTTACTCTGCCCTGTAGTATGCCCTGCAATTTTAACAACCAAGAAACCAACCCACAGCCCCGTTGCTTTGTTCAGCACTGATATCAAGATTGCATACAACGAATAGCATATTGCACTTCCTGTAATGATGAAGCCAAAGTGAAAGAAAGCCCATTTCTTCTTGTAGGCCATGAATGCAAGTGCAATATTATTGAAAACTTTCTTGTCCAGTAGGAGAATCAAACAAGCCAAGAAAGCAACGTTGAACACTACTGAATGTAAAAACCAGTGAAGAGAAGGAATCCTTGGTTGTGCATCGATGGGAGCAGGGAAGACGACCAATTGTAGTGCACTTGAATCTGAGTTTACCTGAGCAGCCCCCACAGCTATTGTTACTTCCTCTATAACTTCAACAGTAGAAGAATTTTCTTCCCAAAAAAACTTGGCCATTCAAGTTAGGTGGACTCTTAAGGATAGAAAGAATAAAACATTTCTACATCAGTAAATGAATCTAAAAACGTATTACCGAAATAAGTTTAGTGGTGAAGATGGTAAGATTTAGTCTGGTGGGCCTATCTTAATGGGCCTGACGGATAGGTACTGTTTGGTCTGTGTAAAGCGGGACCCACGCTCCCTAAAGGCCCATCATGGACAGACATAGTAAGGGCCCATAGCCCGAAATCTCTATTGCCTGGAAAAGCCTTAAGATCCAATAAGGGAAATGGTATCAGAGTCCCACATTGGAAAGATCTGGAGGTCAAGAAGAAAAGCCACCTCTCCACTGCTATAAAAGGAGTAACTTTCACGCAAATCAAGGTAAGATTAATTGACCCTCTCTAACGCCTTTAAAAAATAACTCAAGGGACGAATTCTAACTTGACCTTCGGAGAACTTTTGGCCGGCACCACACCGGTGCTCTCTAAGGGTTTTTCTCCCGTTCGTTCTTGTTGTGCAGGTTCGTTGACTCGCGAGTACAGTGCGACTCATTGGTGACAATTCTCAACGTCATCAGTTGGCGCCGTCTGTGGGGAAGAACGAGAGACGTATAGTACTTCGTAGATTCCCAGACAAAAGAGTTACATGGTACTCACTCGCTCAATGGCAACCACGAATGACGTTCAGGAAGAAGCCCCTACGACGGCCCTTGAGAGACAGGTCAGGACGCTCGCCGCAGCCGTAGAGCGCCTCACCAAGCAAAACCACGACCTACAAGAGCAGCTGAACCAAAAGAATGCCGCGGTCAGTAACCAAGGAGCGGATCAAGAGGGGAACAGCGCCGAAAGGAGAAATCAGGACGGACCACAGGGGAGTAACGCCCCGAGCAAACCAGTAAGACGGGACATAAGCATCCCTTCCCCGACGGACACTGCCCCACAATCCATCATCGCGGAGATGCAGGCGATGAAGGAGCAGATGGATGTGATGATGAGCGCTCTCAAGGGGCGAGTGTCAAGTGATCTTGACGACCTTGTCAACCGGACTGACTCACCATTCACAGCAGCTGTTAACTCCTTCCCCCTGCCAAATAAGTTCCGTATGCCAAGTATGGATAGTTACGACGGAGTCAAGGACCCTCTAGATCACCTAGAGACCTTCAAGACCCTGATGCACCTTCAGGGAGTGGCAGACGCGATTATGTGCAGGGCCTTTCCTACAACCCTGAAGGGCGCAGCAAGGATTTGGTTCAGCCGGATAGCGCCCAACTCCATCAGCACCTTCAAGGAGCTAAGCGCTCAATTTACTACGCATTTCATCGGAGGACATCGGTACAAGAAATCCACGGCTTGTTTGATGAATATCAAGCAACGGGAAGAGGAGACGTTAAGGGCCTACATATCACGCTTCAACAAAGAAGCACTCTCGATCGACGAAGCCGACGACAAGATATTGGTAGCAGCATTCACAAACGGACTAAAGGGGGGTAAGTTTTTGTTCTCCCTATACAAAAACGACCCCAAGACCATGTCGGAGGTCCTTTACAGGGCCACCAAATATATGAACGCTGAAGACGCACTATTATCGCGAGAAGATAGGCCCAAGAAAAGAGACCGACAGGAGGATTCTCGACAAGACCAGGGGCGGAAGAAAGGAAGGATGGGAGACCGAAGGGAGGACAGACGTCCAAAACCCATGGGCGGAAGGTTCGCGAGTTTCACCCCTCTAAACGCGCCGATTGACCAAGTCCTAATGCAGATTAAGGACGAAGGGTCCCTGACGTTCCCAGGAAAGCTGAAGAGTGACCCCAGCAAAAGGCCTAGAGACAAATATTGCCGCTTTCATCGTGACCACGGCCACGACACGGCCGATTGCTACGACTTGAAGCAGCAAATCGAAGCACTTATCCGACAAGGGAAGCTGCAGAAGTTCGTCAACAAGGGGAGAACGGATCAACCCCCACAGGAACAACACCTCCGTCGAGAAAACGAGCGACCAAGACCCCCAATTGGAGACATAAGAATGATAGTCGGAGGGACTGCTGCGGCCGGATCGTCAAAGAAGGCTCGCAAAACATACCTTCGGACGGTACAGAATGTCCAGTTGACGAGCAGACTGCCAAGGATAGCAAACGGAGAAGAACCTATTGTTGGGTTCACGGAAGAGGATGCACGGCGCCTACACCATCCACACGACGATGCCCTCGTCGTCAGCGTGCGGACAGGAGACTACAACGTCCACCGAGTGTTGATCGACAACGGCAGTTCGGCCGACATATTGTACTATCCGGCATTCCAGCAGATGAGGATTGATAGGGACCTGCTAATACCGACAGACGCCCCGCTCGTTGGTTTTGGAGGGAGTAAGGTATTCCCTCTGGGCTCAGTAACGTTACGGGTGACAGTAGGAGATTACCCCCAACAAATCACCAGGAACGTGACATTCTTGGTGGTCGATTGCTCGTCCGCCTACAATGCCATTCTTGGACGACCTACGCTCAACACGTGGAAGGCGTCAACATCAACTTACGCCCTAATGGTCAGGTTCCCAACGGAATATGGGGTAGGAGAGCTACGCGGAAGCCAAGTTGCCGCACGAGAATGCTACGTCGCTATGATGGAGATGCAAGACCAAATCCAGGCCTTGAACATAGAAGAGCACCGAACGGTGGCGGAACCGACAGAGAAGCTGGAGGAGATAACTCTTGACAGTTCCAATCCGGACAGAACAACCAAGATCGGAACGCTTGCCAAACCCGGAATCCGTCAAGAGCTAGTAGCTTTCCTGAGGAGCAATAAGGATGTGTTCGCCTGGAGCCATGACGATATGCCGGGAATCGATCCCTCCGTCATGGTACACAAATTGAATGTATTACCCTCGTTTCCACCCGTCCGACAAAAGAAGAGAGTGTTCGCAACGGAACGGGACCAAGCAATAGCGGAGGAGGTCCGCAAACTCCAAGAGGCAAGCCTCATCAGGGAAGTCTACTATCCCGATTGGCTGGCGAATGTGGTAATGGTAAAGAAAGCGAGCGGCAAGTGGCGCATGTGCGTGGATTTCACCGATCTTAACAAAGCGTGCCCTAAAGATAGCTATCCCCTTCCAAGAGTCGACGTCCTAGTAGACTCGACGGCTCAACACCAGTTACTAAGCTTCATGGACGCTTTCTCGGGTTACAATCAGATCCGCATGCACGAGGCCGATCAGGAAAAGACTTCGTTCGTAACCAGCCAAGGACTATTCTGCTACAAAGTAATGCCATTCGGCCTGAAGAATGCGGGGGCAACATACCAAAGGCTAATGAACAAGATGTTCGCGCAGCAGATCGGGAGGAATGTTCAAGTCTATGTCGACGACATGCTTGTGAAGAGCCGGAAGGAGGAAGACCACCTCGAAGATCTTAAGGAAACGTTCGGTACGCTACGATCCTACAACATGAAACTCAATCCGGGAAAATGCGCATTCGGCGTAACGGCAGGCAAATTCCTAGGCTTCATGGTATCCCAGAGAGGGATTGAGGCTAACCCGGACAAAATCCGAGCCATATTAGAAATGGCACCCCCGCGAAATGTGAAGGAGATACAAAGCCTTAACGGCAAGATAGCGGCGTTAAATAGATTCGTGTCGAGAGCCACGGACAAGTGCCTGCCCTTTTTTCGCACATTAAAGAAATCCTTCGAGTGGACGGACGAGTGTCAGAGAGCGTTCGAGGAGTTAAAGGCATACCTATCTTCACCACCCCTATTGAGTCCATCGCAACCTGGCGAAGAACTTTTCCTCTACTTGGCAGTCTCATCTGTCGCCGTCAGCGCTGCTTTAATTAGAGAAGAGGATAATGCACAGAAGCCTGTATACTACGCCAGCCGGGCGCTCCGCGGCGCCGAAGAAAGATACCAACCTATGGAGAAACTCGCTTTCGCATTGATAACGGCGGCTCGCAAGCTGAAACCTTACTTTCAAGCCCATACCATGAATGTAATGACCGACAAGCCCTTGCGAAGGGCACTGAGTAATCCCGAAGCCGCGGGTCGACTGACGTTGTGGGCAATAGAATTGAGTGAGTTTGACATCAAGTACCGTCCGCGTGTAGCCATCAAAGGACAAGCTGTAGCCGACTTCATAGCAGAGTTTACGCGAGACGAGGACAAGGGGGCAGAAGAACCCCCCAAATGGAGCATCTACACCGACGGGTCCTCCAATCGGCGAATTGGAGGGGCCGGCATAGTGTTGCTGTCACCAGAAGGAGACAAGATCGAATGTATGGTCCGTCTCGACTTTCCCATTACCAACAATGAAGCAGAGTACGAAGCAGTGGCGGCAGGACTCGACCTGGCAAAAGCCGCCGGAGCGGAAAGTGTAGCCGTTCATTGCGACTCGCAGGTCGTAACCAATCAAGTAAACGGAGAGTATGAATGTAAGGGGGAAAGGCTAAAGAGATATCTTGATCAAGTGAAGGCGAGAATCAACGGGCTAAAAGCGACGGTCGTCCAAATCCCCAGAGGAGAGAATGAGCTCGCCGATCGCCTAGCCAAAGCCGCTTCAGCAGAACATGTGACGACACCGGGTAATGTACTTTCCTTTGTTCAAGTCTTCCCACTAATAGACCCCGACAATATGCAGGAGATACGCTCCGAAAGAAACTGGACTACACAGATAACTTCATACTTGAAGGACGGGTTACTGCCCCAAGAGAAGGAGGCAGCGAGGAAATTAAAAGTCCAAGCGGCGAGATTCGTCTTGATAAAAGACATTCTTTACAAGAGGGGTTTCTCCCGTCCTTACCTAAGATGCCTCGGGGTTGAAGAGGCAGACTACGTAATGAGGGAAGTACACGAAGGGATATGCGGGAACCATTCTGGGTCGCGGTCGTTAGTGCACAAACTGGTACGAGCTGGGTACTACTGGCCGACCATGCAGAAGGATGCCGAGTCTTACGTTAAAAGCTGCGACAAATGCCAGCGGTTCAGCAATTTTATCGGACAGCCGGCTGAGGAGCTCACACCCATGACGGCTCCATGGCCGTTCGCTCAATGGGGACTGGATATCATGGGGCCTTTCCCAACATGGGGCCTTTCCCAACGGCGGTAAGGCAGCTCAAGTTCTTGGTAGTGGGTATTGACTACTTCACAAAATGGGTAGAAGCGGAAGCCTTGGCCACCATCACAGAAAAGAACATTAGAAGTTTTGTCTGGCGGTCCATCGTATGCAGGTTTGGTATTCCTAGAGTCCTTGTCTCGGACAACGGGAGGCAGTTCGACAACGGCCACTTCAGGGATTTCTGCACACAGCTAGGAATAAAAAACCACTACTCATCACCCGCCCATCCTCAGGCCAATGGCCAGGTTGAAGTCACGAACCGATCCCTGCTAAAGATTATCAAGACTCGGCTCGAGGGGGCAAAGGGGATATGGCCCGAAGAATTACCGAGCATACTTTGGGCGTACAGGACGACGGCTAGGACTCCGACAGGAGAGACGCCATTCCGACTGACATACGGGAATGAGGCGGTCATCCCCGCAGAAGTTGGCCTCACAAGTTACAGGGTTCATAACCATGATGAAGGCAGGAACGACGAATCAATGAGGCTACAGCTGGACCTGATAGATGAGGTAAGGTCGGCCGCGGAGCAAAGGATCGCAAGATACCAGGAACGCATGGCCAGACATTACAACTCCAGGGTCCGACACAGAGACTTCCAAGTGGGAGACCTGGTACTCAGAAGGGTCATGGGCGCAGCTAGAGACCCTACACAGGGAAAGCTCGGCCCCAACTGGGAAGGACCTTACCGAGTCACGGCATGGAAAAGGAAAGGAACATACCACCTGGAGACTACAGAGGGGGAGAAGCTACTACATCCATGGAATGCGGAGCATTTGAGGAAATACTACCAGTGATAGTAACACGGCGAACGGCAACCAATTTTCCATTTGGCTTTTTATTAACTATTTATAAGTTTTCTTTAACATGTGTTTCTTTGCTACAATCCAGTCGTGCCTTTTTTAAGCCCAAGGGGGCAGGCACTTTTCCTTTACGCAATTAGAAACAAGTATGATTTTCTGTCTACTTTGATGTCACTACAATTGTCCTCAAATTGAACGGATGCTAGTTAAAAGTCCACAAAGTGGACGGATCACCTAAACAGGTGAATAATTCTACATGTCCGTAAAAGTGGACGGTTAATACGCCACTAAGTGGACGGATCACCTAAACAGGTGAATAATTCTACATGTCCGTCAAAGTGGACGGTTAATACGCCACTAAGTGGACGGATCACCTAAACAGGTGTATAATTCTACATGTCCGTCAAAGTGGACGGTTAATACGCCACTAAGTGGACGGATCACCTAAACAGGTGTATAATTCTACATGCCCGTCAAAGTGGACGGTTAATACGCCACTAAGTGGACGGATCACCTAAACAGGTGAATAATTCTACATGTCCGTAAAAGTGGACGGTTAATACGTCACTAAGTGGACGGATCACCTAAAAACGGTGAATAATTCTACGCGTCCGTAAAAGTAGACGGTCTATACGCCACAATGTGGACGGGTAACCTAAAACGGTAAATAATTCTACATGTCCACGAAATGGACGGATCATCAAAACGATGAGTATTTAAACAAGTCCACAAGTTGGACGGTATGGCCTCCACAAAGTGGACGGACCTACGTAATTCAATACTTCCATAAGTTCGAGGTATTTAAGCCACTAAGTGGACGGATCATCTAAAACGGTGAATAATTCTACATGTCCATAAATTGGACGGTTCAGCCAAAACGGTGGGAAAATTACATACATAAATAAAGCGGACGGCTCCAGAACGCCCACGAGGTGGACGGACGACATGACTATATAAGTCAGCAACAGCTTTTAAAATGGACGGATCAACAGATTAGCTTGTGCAAATCAACACTTAAAATCAAACATTGTTCAATACAAAATCAAACTTTAAACAAACCGTCTACAAATAATTAACTGTATATAAAAGGGAGACGGATCCTCCTAAACGATTACATGGGTTACTCTGCTTTCTTGGGGTCGGCAACAGCGACCTCATTCGGCGGAGCGGACTCTCCGTCACCCTGAGCTGCTTCTTCCCCAAAGAGGTCCTCCGTATTTTCGGAGGCGACGGGCAGGGCAGAAGTCTGATCTTGATCAGTAAGTGTTATCATAGACACGTCCAGATCTGGGTAGGTCTTTTTTATCTGACGGAGCGCATCGTCAAAGCCTTGAAGGAACGATCCTCCAAGCTCCTTCAACAAGGACTCGGAGTTGCGATATTCGCTGACGGCGTCGTCCTTTGCATGACGGAGCTTTTTCTTCAGATCTTTCACCTCGTCCGCTCTGCTCTTCAAGACCTTCCCAGCTTCTTCCGTCTTCTGTTCGAGCTCCTTTCTTGTATTCTCAGACAGTTCAAATTTCTGCTCCATGGTGGACTTCCACTTGTGCAGCTGGCTAAGCTCTTCTTCCGTCTTCCCAAGTTTTGACCGTACCCGTTCCAGAGCCGCTTCACGGTTGAGGCAACGGTCCATCAAGCCCTTCATCATAACCAAGGACTGAAATAAAGAAAATTAGAAGTGTTAAAAATGAAACTAGAAAGTGAACGGACATACACTGAAGGATAATGAAAAGTTACCTGTCCGACGGCAAATAACCCCGTCTCTCCCATCGCCTCCGTCGAGTGATTCCCCAGATCCTCATAGTCCTCTGCAGAAAGTATGGACGTAAGCTTTTCCAAAGCGAACTTCGAATCATCACGAAGAAGGGGAGGGGGCTTCTCCTCGCTGACGGGTGGAGCATGCATTAGGCCCTTACCGGCCCCCTGTTTAACTTGGTTGACGGCCTTAGGGCCCTCAGCCATCAAGCCCACGATGGGCTCCATTGACACCTTTGGCTGCTTGTGTGGACGGTCGGACTTTGGTGGCTGCTTCCTCTTGCCCGATGACCCCGGCACACTGGGAACAACGATCTCACCCGTCTTCTTTTGCTCGACGGCTAGAGATTTTATCATGGCTCTTCTCTTGGCGTCGTCCATTTCTGCAATACAGGACGGATGATGATGTTCTCTCAAAAGTAAAATTTCAATTTCAAGGGTAAAAGTAGACGGACTCACGTTTGTGTATTCTTTCGTCGTAAGCAATGGCCTCACGGGTAGGTTCTGGACCGTCACAATACCAGTGTATTGTCTTTGGATTCACTAACTTGGCCCAGGTCCTTTCGTCCGGCTTAGCTTTTCTACAAACCTTTTCAAGGAAACTAAATTCCTCGAGGCTAACCTGCGGGCGCCCTCTACCTGCAAAGAGAGACGGTCAAAATACGCACATAATAGAGGACGGGTGTATAAAAAAGGAACAAGCAAGACGGGTGCATACGCGCTTGGTTTATTATCCCCCAAGTTGTATCGACGGGCATGTACTCCGTCTCTCCTGGACGGTTCATCCACCTGTCACCCTCCAGGAAGAAATAGCGACTCTTCCAGTCTCTATTTGAGTCTGGGGTCTCAAAGATGACCTTCAACAAGGGACTTCGACTAGCAAAACGGTACAACCCCCTTGATCTATCAATCTCATCTGGACGGTAACAGTGAAGAAATTCACGGACCGTCAGTCTCCTTTCTCCATTCGACATTGCGCCATAAAGAATCTCCATTGCTATGAAGACCCTCCAGGCGTTTGGAGAAATCTGGGTGACGGACAGTCCCAGGTAATGCAAGAGTTCCCTATGGAGTGTAGAGAGCGGGAACCGAAGTCCAGCCTTCAACACCTGCTCGTACACTCCAACACCTTCTACTCCGTCATAATAACATCTCTCCGACACGTAGGGAAGACGGATCGGGATGTAGTCTGGTATCTGAAAATTTGTTCTAAAGGTACTGAAATGTCTCTCCCGGATGACGGATGTGAACCTATGCACTGTCCACTCTGGTAACATGATGAACTGCCTTAGTCCATCAGCACCTACGACGGACTCCAGTGCTTGATTCCCGTCAGGACCCTCTATCTCAATTTTCTCCACATCCTCACTTGTTGAGGACGAAGAGGATGCAGACGGACTCCTATCTTCGCCTGGACTATCTTGGTCTTTATGACCGGACGGGTATACATTCTCGTATTCCGTCCCGTCACGAACCACCGATTGGTTACTTGACGCACTAGACATTTCCTACAATTAATGATGAAACCTAAGACTTGACGGGTTTAAAAACATTGACGGGTATATTAAGCCTAACAATATTGCTTGGTCGAAAATGTAACTTGAATATGAAATTAAAGTAAATACTTACCACACCTGACGGAGTAATGCTGACGGTTGTGGTAATTGGTGGTTACCAGTGCTCGACGGACTTCTCTGGCAAGGTTGACGGTTCTCTCTGACAGACGTTTTCTGTTTGGAAATGCGAAAATGAGAGATTGAGACGCCTCATATATATAGGAGATACACGGAAGACGAAGCGACGCTTCGATCCTATACAACGGCCAGTCAGAGATTGACACGTGGCATGCTAATAAATGCTAACCTGTCTGCTCGCATCAGTAGATGGTAACCGTCGACTATATGAAACCGTCTGAAACTGCAAGATACCCGTCATCCTATCTGACGGTTAAAGATCTGAAACCGTCATACATTCTGACGGTTGTGTCCGCCTATTACTTTAAATCTTCTGTTTCACGGATCCATTCCGTCATTAAAGTACCCGTCATGCCCCTACATTAGGATCGTCACCCCATTGATCCTTGGAACAGACGGACCATTGGGGTGAAGGGGGCAACTGAAGATGGTAAGATTTAGTCTGGTGGGCCTATCTTAATGGGCCTGACGGATAGGTACTGTTTGGTCTGTGTAAAGCGGGACCCACGCTCCCTAAAGGCCCATCATGGACAGACATAGTAAGGGCCCATAGCCCGAAATCTCTATTGCCTGGAAAAGCCTTAAGATCCAATAAGGGAAATGGTATCAGAGTCCCACATTGGAAAGATCTGGAGGTCAAGAAGAAAAGCCACCTCTCCACTGCTATAAAAGGAGTAACTTTCACGCAAATCAAGGTAAGATTAATTGACCCTCTCTAACGCCTTTAAAAAATAACTCAAGGGACGAATTCTAACTTGACCTTCGGAGAACTTTTGGCCGGCACCACACCGGTGCTCTCTAAGGGTTTTTCTCCCGTTCGTTCTTGTTGTGCAGGTTCGTTGACTCGCGAGTACAGTGCGACTCATTGGTGACAATTCTCAACGTCATCAAGTGGAAAAACAATATTTTCAGTTACTATTCAACAAAAGTTCCCCACAAAAAATCTCTTTGACCCTCGTCAAAGTTCTTTGTAGGGGTTCAAATAAACTAGTAGAATAGACAAAAGAAAAAAAAATCAGACCAACTAAAATAAACGGGAAGTAATACTTAGTAATGATTGTGATATGCGGAATTATTTTATAGTTATACGCTTGGACTCTAATTTAAGAACTTAGATTCTTGCAGGGGATTGACGTTCAAGGCTAGCTATGCATTTTGCCGAGTCACACGCATATTACACGAGAGGTTCACACCAATAATTTCGTCAAAAGGTTCACTAGGTCATTATATTTATGAGATCTTATCTTCAAATATAAACAAACAATAATATGCTCAAATAGCCAAAATCTCCATTTACTATAAAAGAATACACACAGTTACCATGGAAACAAGCTCAACTTCAACTCAATTTCATTTTGATAATTCCAATAACGAAGTATCGGGGAATCCAAACATTCCTTCTCTTTGTAAAATAAAACAGATAATACCACAAAACTAGATGGGCTCTTAATTAATAATTTCTTAAAAAATGCAGCCTATTGATGCAGTTAGTAATTTTAGTTTCCCTTCAACAAAAATGAATTTGATTATGTACATGTGTTTGAATTTGGGCTTTGAAAATGAGTTTAGACGTGTGAGTGTGTAGTTGTGACAGTGATGGTTTAAAAAATTGGAACGGTAAAAGAATTGGAATAGAATCTGGTTTCCAATTTTTACCATTTGAACAAGGTTGGGAAGCTAAACTCCTTAGCCAAGCAGGGAGAGAGATTCTAATTAAGGCCGTGGCACAAGCCCTCCCATCCTATACGATGGCTTGCTTTAAGCTCCCATCAACACTTTGCCATGAGATTGAAATGATGATATGCAGATTTTTTTGGGGTCAACGAGGTGATAATCGGAAGGTTCATTGGGTTAGGTGGCAAGATTTGTGTAAGCCTAAATCTCAAGGTGGTATGGGTTTTAAAAATCTCTCCCTTTTTAATGATGCACTCTTGGCAAAGCACACATGGAGGCTGCTTCATGACACAAACTCATTATTCTACCGTGTTTTTAAAGCCAAATTCTTCCCCAAAACATCAGTGATGGAGGCCAAAATACCTGCTAATGCTTCTTACGCATGGCGGAGTATTATGCGGGGAAGAGATGTAATTAAGAGGGGGAGTAGGTGGAGAATTGGGTCGGGGAGCTCAGTCTACATTTGGGGGGATAATTGGCTGCCTTTCAAAGCAAATCCGAAGCTGTTGACCAAGGATTGAAGACAGCAACATAGTTCTGGTCAGTGACTTGATCGACCACGGGCAAAAAATATGGAGGGAAGAGGTCTTAGAGCAAATGTTCTATCCTTTTGAAGCAAGTATAATAAAAAATATTCCCCTATGCAGGACGATTCAAGAAGATGTATTGATTTGGCCCTTCAACCCGGATGGTGTTTACTCTGTAAAATCCGGATACAAATTTCTACATGAGGAACAACTGGGCAAGCAACCTGGTCCATCTGAGAACGACACCTTGAAGCCATTATGGAAGAAGATTTGGGGTCTCAATGTCCCAAATAAAGTGAAACATCTGGCCTGGAGAGCTTGCAAAGAATCTTTACCTACAAAAGCGAATTTGGTTCGCCGTAAGATCACTACCACAGCCACCTGTGATCGATGTAAAATGCACCAAGAAGATGTCGTGCATGCCTTGTTGCATTGCCCAGAACTGATGCCCCTGTGGTGCACACGGCCAAAGTGGAACCATGGCACGCTCTCTGCGTGCTTATCTTTTATTGACGTGTTTGACTTTATTTTTGCAGGAAACAGAGAGCCGGAGCTGTTTGCAACAGTAATTTGGACACTTTAGAATAGGCGAAACAACCTTCGCCTCGGCAAACCAGCCTTACCACTAGACAAAGTGTTGGAGTTTGCCCAAGAATGCATGGTGGGGTCTGAAACTACCAATGTGCCATCTTCGCACCCCCATTGACGAGTAACAATTCATTGGACTGCACTTGAGGCTAACAGGTTCAAGATCAATTTTGACGGCGCAACATTTGCAGACAGAGATAGGGCTGGGGTAGGCGTGGTGATCCATAATGATGCCAGGCTGGTTATGGCATCCTTGACTCAACAAATACCCTTGCCAGTATCAGTCATCGAGGTGGAGGCACTGGCGGCAAGAAGAGCCTTAGAGTTTGCTTTGGAACTCGGTTTCGATGATATAACACTTGAAGGTGACTCGAAACTCCTTATAAAAAATCTGATGATTGGAGGCAGCCAGCTGACTCACTACGGAAACATTGCAGCTGATATTCTTTTCCTGCTGTCTCATTTCTCTAAAGCAACATTATCCTTCGTCAAGAGACATTGTAATCAGTTAGCACATTCACTAGCAAGGAGAGCACTTATAACTCCTAATATGTCCGTCTGGATGGAAGAATTACCACCAGACCTTGCATCTGTACTTTTGGCTGACATTGAGAGCCTTCCTTAATGAAGTTTCACAGTTTTGATTCTCAAAAAAAAAAAAAAAAAATCACTATTATCAAATCAATTACAATAATTCTTGTGTATGTCTCACGGCTAAAGAAATTTTTTTCTTATTTTTCTTTACTTTTACACATTAATTATTTCTTTCAAAGGCAGCAACACTTTGCTCTCTCTTTTCTATTTTCTTCTCCACGCACAAGTTTCTCTCTTGGCTATCTTCTCTCAAAGCCAGCAACACTTTGCTCTCTCTTTTCTATTTTTTTCTCCACGCACAGGTTTCTCTCTTGGCTATCTTCTTTCTCTAAGTGGCTCCCTCTTGGGAGCTCTCTCTTTTCTCTTGTACGGCTTCCCTTTTTTTTTTGTCTGTTTCTTCTACATGCGGCACTCTTTTTCTGCTCACATTATACAGCCCCCACAAAACCACATTTAAACCTTAGCCGTAAACCCCTAGCTTTTATACTCCATGTTAGGTCTTAAATAATATTATTAACAATATTAGCAATTCAAAATAACAATTACACACAAGAATACAAAATTTACGTGGAAAACCCTTTCTTTTTGAAGGGAAAAACCACGGGAGAAACTCCGAATCAATCACTATTATCTAATCAATTACAATAATTCTTGTGTACGTCTCACGGCTAAAGAAAATCTCTCTTTCTTTCTTTACTTTCACACACTAATTATCTCTCTTAAAGGCGTCATCTCTTTACTCTCTCCTTTCTATATTCTTTTCCATACATAACTCTCTCTCTTGTATATCTTCTTTCTCTAAGTGGCTCTCTCTTAGTTGCTCTCTTTTTTCTCTTGTGCGGTTTCCTCTTTTTTCTGTTTCTTCTATATGCAGCACTCTTTTTTTGCTCACATTATACAGTTCCCACAAAACCACATTTAAACCTTATTTAAATAGCCCTGGCCGTAAACCCCTAGTAACACACAAATACTAATTCCACTTGAATTGGGAATACTAGCTGGCCACGAAAATAATCAAGACAGGTCACATATGGTCTTTAACTTTGTGGGCTGGATCTAATTGGTGCCATGCACCCAACACTCCAAAGCTATTTAAAGCTGAATTTTTTTTAAAAAATATATATAGTAATTTATATGCATATCAACCAAAATTGTAAAACTAAAAAAAATCACAAAACGAAAAAGAAAAGGCCTTTTTTGTGATGTTGATATATTCAAGTTGTCTCTTTATTAAATTTTGTGTAATTTAAGTTTCTTAGTGATTACCCTAAAAAAAATTCTTAGAGCCGCCATTGCCTAGTAGTTTGTCGAAAATTATTGAAAGCAACCTCAATTCTATAGGTGAGGCATTTGCAAATGATCAAATTTATGGGTAGAACTCATTTTTGAAAACCAATTTACAAAAGAAGGATAGCGACGCCAAGTGCACAGAGCATTGCATATTTGAGACTGTTAGAAGTATGTGATTAAATGATTAAATTTACCACATTCTAATAGTTTAACCTTTTGAGAGAATCGGTAATTTAAGATAAAAGTAATATTTGAGGAAGGATAATCACATCAATCCTACTTTGTGCATTTAAGGCACAAAGTTTGAAGAATAGCTATTCATAAGGAATGATTATTCCCTATAATAAAAACATAACTAAACTACAGAATAGTTAAACCATAAGAATAATTATTACATTACAATGCCTATTATAATTTACCAAACATTCCCTAACTCTCATTCATCCCTTATCAATGTGGCTCAGGTAATTGTGGTAAAAGTAAAACCATGCATGTGCATATCACTTGATAGATCCATTAATATTTAATGGAAAATATTAAGAAAAATATTTGATTTGTTATAAATTTAGAATCAAATGTGTTAAATTTTCAATTCAAAAGTGCAAGTATCAAATTGACACTATCAAACTATAAGGTTGATATTTGCCATCGTACAAAATAAATTGATTTTTATTTCATATATTTAGTGTGAGTTGGGCAAAAATTATTTTTGCTAACTAATTTAACTATTTAGCTTATTTTTGGTATTATTCATGGGTCTCACTGCACTTTTTGATACTATTCATGAGTCCCATTGTACTATTTCAACTAACTTTTACCTTTATCTACAGTATTTTCAATAAAAAATTTTAATTTCAGCAAAATAAGCAGATCTCAAACTAATTCTTACTATAAAAATGTTACTCATTAGAGCATTCCCATCAGGTGTTGGGAAATTATGTCATTTTAACACAGCAAAACACTTACTTTATTATTTTACCACCTCATTTTACAATACACCATTTATCACATGTTCTATTATTTGATTCTAAACATTAAAATAATATATACACCACATTAAATAATATATTTACTCTAAACTAGCTGTGGGGCCAAAGAATTTGTGACCCCAGCCCACTATATATTAAGGCCTAAGGCCCGCGCCGAGGAGAGACGTTACCGAGGACATGAAGCGAAAGTCCAAATGGCTTAGGAATGCAGCCGAGGACGATCCTGTCCTCGGCATCCCAAAACCTAGAAGGGAAGAACGACACGCCATCAAAGGCAGCCCCCAAAGCGCTCCCAGAAGAAAAGACGAGTATAATAGAGCTCGCACGGGGGTGCAGTGTGGGAGCGGTTCAAGGAAAAGCTGTCACCATCACATTGAATGCGCCCACAAACGTCTTGGTCGCATTGATGAGAAAAGACCCCTGAACAGTGTGATTTCGGTTATTGCAACTAACAGAAAGTGGGGGAAGGCGGCTTATGGGACAAGCACTCGAGTAGTTACCTGCTTAATCAACAGATGGAAGGTCAGGATCAACTGAGAGGGGCTATAGAATGTAAGAATTCATCCCCGAGAGAAGGGGGAAGGAGAGCATTATGTATCGACTCTTGGACCATTGTAACCTAAAGAAAAAGGTATAATAAGAACATTCAGCTCCTCGGACGATGTCCAATGACCGGAGTCACTCAGGCCGTGCCAAAGAGAAAGTCTTCTTGGACAAACTCAGTTCACCTCTGTGCGACCGCCATGAATACCATGACAAATCACTGTCCGGTGACCAAGGCCTAGCCTTTTAGCCCACCCTTTACAAATTTTATTGTTTGGGCCTTTAACGTTCGAACCCAATATGCCAATTTGAGATCGTTACAAATTGAGTCCTTAAACTAGCCAATATACAAACACACACCTAGTGGCAATCGCCACCAACAACCAAATACCTACAACAAATTCCAAATTCAAAAATCTCAAAAAAAAAAAAAAGAAAAACCTCAAAATCTTCAACCAACCACTGCCACAACCACGACACCACCACTGGCCCAAAACACCAACCTAACAGATCCCACAATGACCAAACTCAACCAACCATTGGAATCCACACAATGACGATCCAAAACCCACATATCAGAACCCATCCTAAATCTCACACCCACAACCCGATTAAGAGAGATATGAAAGTGGGAGGTCGGAAAGGATGTAGGTATGGCATAAGGGACGATGCTTTGAGGTTGGCGGCGAGTTGTGGAGAATCTATGGAGGATGACGCAGCTTCAGATTAATGAGCTTCAAACTGGCAAGCTTCAGATCAGCGAGCACAGATTGACAAGCACAAATCTTTAGCACCGAGCAGAGGGAAGAGATAAAGAGCAGCGAGCAACGAGAAGAGATAGATACTCAGCAGGGAGTAGAGTGAGAAAGAGAAGAAATGAGAGATACAGAGTGAATAAAAAAAAAAATAAATGCATATGGCATTCTCATCCGTACCGTGCCAAAGATGAGAGTGTACTGTAGCATGTCTCAAAATTTTTTGACATTTAACATACCTCATGATGTTCTGTTTTTGGTGTTTGGCACACTTGATGGTAATGCTCTTAGTCATTAGAGTTATTTTATGGTCACAATAAAATGTCACAATATTTTTATGATAGTTAAGGTGTCAATCCATCATACATCAAAATAAAATAAAATATTATACTAAGGAGCAAGACTTAGGTATTGTTCTTTATGTTCATTTTTTAAAATTCTGCTATGTAGATTTTTTTTTACGAGATGAGTGTATTTTTTAATTAAATAGTCACATGGTTGAATAACTGTAACTAAATTTTATCCTGTACTGAGATACACCTCAACATCAGTGGAGCTACAAATTTAGCTATTTATCACCATCAAAAGTTATTTTATCTATTTTACCTACACATATGCTGCAACAGTGGATCTATTTTAACTTTCAACACAATAAAATAATATATCTACTACAATAAAATAATCCATCTCACTACAATAAAAACACCACAAACTGATCCACCACCACAGCCAACCAAGAACAACCGCCCACAACCACCCAACAACAACTAACAAGCCAAGAACAACCACCCACAACCACTGCCAAAAATCCAAATTAGCCAAAAACCAACACATAAATCACCACCACAGCCACACCACCACTGACCCATGAAACTCAGCCACCATGAAACCTAGCCAAACCACCATCACAAAACCCAGAGAAACCCATGAAATCCAATCACGAAATCCGCGGCGCTCTTAAGTTTGATGAAGGCGGTGCCGATGGAGCTTGGATCGACAATGAAGCTTAGGTCGGCAATGGAGCTTGGATTGGCGGTGAGATGGAGGACTAGGCGAAATGGGTCGGTGGTGTGGGATAGCGACGTGGGACGGCAATGAAGATGAAGATCCAAAATAGATCGGCGAAGCAGAGAGTAGATAAGGATGAGAAAAAAAAAAAAAAAAAAAGGAGAGAAGGAAAAAGGAAGAAAGAAGAGAAGCCAGAGAGAGAAAAAAGAAAGAAAGAGAAAATATTTTTTAAATAGAAGAGGAGAGAGAAATTTAATTATATATATATATATATATTTTTTTTTAGCTTAGTGCACATCCATAGATAGATGTGCACTGTAGCAATGAAGCTAAAAAAAATAGCTTTAGCTCCATTGCTGGATGGTGGTTTTTTGTGTTTTGGTGGAATTAAAATAATTATATAGCTATTTAACTCCATCGTTGCAAGTGCTCTAAGAGCATTTGCAGCAGTGTAGGTATATTGTTATATTACTATAATTTAGCTCCTCAAACACCAAAATGATGCTCCAGCAGTGGAGCTAAATCTATTTTTTTTAGCTCCATTGCTACAGTGCACATCTATAGATAGATGTGCACTGTTCATGAAAGCTAAAAAAAAAAATATTTTATTCTACCAGCCCGATTATTTTATTAAAAACCCACACCTTGCCTCTCTCTCTCTCTCTCTCTCTCTGTCTCTCTTTCTCTCTCTCTCAGGTCTCATCTCATCTCTCAAAACTCTCTCAAGCAAACTCTCTCAACATTGTGCTCTAGCCGTTGGGTTGTGGTTGTGCTCCAGCCTTGTGGATCGAAGTGGATTTCCGTGGATCGTGGTTGTGCTCCGGCCTCGTGGATCGAAATGGCTTCCCTCACCTCCACTCCATCCTTGGGTCGTGGTTATGCTCCAGTGTGCGTTGGTATCGGGGTTAAGATCGGTGTGTGATTTCGACGTTTGGGTAGCTGGATTTGGGTTTGGTGGATTTCAGAGTTTGGGTTGCTGGATTTCAAGGGTCACGGTGGAGATGGTGGTGGTGGTGGGGGGTCGTTTTGCTGGTGGGGGGTTGTATCGGCGTGGGTTCGATTTGTGATTTGTGGGTCTAATTTATGATTTTTGGCTGTGGGTTTATTTTGTAGTGTGTTGTGGGTTTGTTTTGTGGTGACTGTGGGTTTGTTGGTGATGCTATGTTGGTGCCTTGGTAGGTTGTGCTGCATTTTTTTTTTTGTTTATGATTGGTGATTTTGTTTGGTCTGGGTTAAGGAAAAAGATTGGAGATTTGGGTTGGTTGGTTTTTTTTTTTTTTTTTTTTTCCTGCTGTGGACTGGTGGCCGGTGGTGGTGGTGGTAGTTGTGGGTGTGGCTGATAGTAGAGTTGATTGTGGTTGGTATTGTGGATGTTTTTTTAGGTAGTAGGATATATTATTTTATTGTAGTGGCTGTATTATTTTATTGTGATGTTTATATTATTTTATTGTGTTAAAAACTAAAATAAATCTACTATTGCAGCATGTAGATAAAATAGATAAAATAACTTTTAATATAACTAAAAAACTAAATTTTTAACCACAGTGGATGCTCTAATAAAGGGAATTTACTGGCATTTCCGCACACAAATCTGTATCAACTGCTACAAACAGAGACAGATGTAAAAAAAATTTTAAAAAAAAAAAAAAATTAAGGATAACCTAACGTTAATACCAGTCCACAAGGCCAAGCCTCTCCTTTGCCATCACTGTTGCTTCGATGAACGAAATCTCTGAACCTCCATAGCTTCGAGAACCCAGTAGAGTTACTCTTCTTGCAAAACTCCGGCGAGGCCTTCAAGCTCGCCCGATTCCGACGCCGACGAAGAAGACCCATCTTGCTCTTCAACAAAAAACTTCCTCAACGGTGGCCGGAGACTCAACGAATCGACTTTAGACCTCAAATCTCCGTCGTAATCGCCTCCGAACAAAAGATATCGGTTAAATATCGGACATTTCATGGCGTTTCAATCACGACGATTTATCGGGTTTCTCGAGCGCTTCAACAGAACCAGGTACCATTCCCACTACCTCTCTTCACCTACTTCATTTTTTCCATTTCCATTTTCAACTCTAGATGACAAGCCATCACCGAATCACATCAAGAACGAAATAAATCCCAAGGAACGTTTCGTTCTTGACCAGCTCTCTGAGCTTTTACCAATCCCTCGTAACTCTTCAGCACCAAACCCATTTAGATATTCTGAAAATCCCACAAAACAAGTAGCTGAATTTAGAGCAGTTGATGGTTTTTTATTGCCCGAAGAGAAATTACGAGGGGTTTTCCTTCAGAAACTGAAGGGTAAAACTGCAATCGAGCAGGCTTTAACGAATGTTGGTATTGAATTGAGTCTTGACATTGTTGCTAGAGTAGTGAACACAGGGAATTTAGGTGGTGAAGCAATGGTTATGTTTTTCAATTGGGCGATTAAGAACCTGGCTATAACTAAGGACATTAATGGTTACCGTGTGATTATCAAAGCGTTAGGAAGAAGAAATTTTTTTAAGTTTATGACAGAAATATTGCGTGACATGAGGACGGAAGGCGTGAGCCTTGATTTAGAGACTCTATCAATTGTATTGGACAGTTTTGTTAGAGCTCATAGAGTGTCAAAAGCAATACAAATGTTTGGAAATGTAGAAGAGTTTGGGTTGAAATGTAATACCGAGTGTTTGAATGTGCTCTTACAATGTATGTGTCATAGATCCCATGTCAGTGCTGCAAATTCGTTTTTGAATTCAGTTAAAGGGAAGATACCATTTGATGTTATGACATATAATATTATTATTGGTGGGTGGTCAAAATTGGGTAGAGTTAGTGAAATTGAGAGTGTTTTGAAAGCAATGTTAGTGGATGGGTTTAGTCCTGATTGCTCGACTTTCAGTTACCTTATTGAGGGTTTAGGGAGGGCTGGTCGGATTGATGATGCAGTTGAGATTTTTGAGCACATGAAGGATAAAGGTTGTGTGCCAGATACTGGAACCTACAATGCAATGATATTTAACTCTATATCCATTGGAGATTTTGAGGGGTGTATGAAATATTATAAGAGTATGTTGAGTAATAACTCTGACCCGGATGTTATTACTTATACCACATTAATTTCTGCCTTGCTTAAAGCCCGTAAAGTGGCTGATGCACTTGAGTTGTTTGATGAGATGTTGAGTCGTAGTCTTATTCCCTGCACTGGAACTGTAACCTCCTTCCTTGAACCCTTGTGTAGCTATGGTCCGCCCCATGCTGCCATGATGATTTACAAAAAAGCAAGAAAAGTTGGATGTAGAATATCGTTGAGTGCTTATAAGCTATTGCTTATGCGGCTTTCTAGGTTTGGTAAATGCGGAATGTTGTTAAACATGTGGGATGAGATGCAAGAATGCGGTTATTCTTCAGATATGGAAGTTTATGAGCATGTCATCAACGGACTTTGCAACATAGGGCAGCTTGAAAATGCAGTACTTGTTATGGAAGAGTCTTTGCGGAAGGGTTTTTGCCCTAGCAGGCTTATATATAGCAAACTAAATAACAAATTATTGGCTTTGAATAAAGTAGAAAGGGCTTACAAGCTATATTTGAAGATCAAAGATGCTCGTCGTGATGAAAATGCTAGGAGATATTGGCGTGCTAATGGGTGGCACTTCTGAAGTGGCAAGCTTATCAGCAGCAACTGCAGTTTTTCATCCTTGCTTTGCAATTCCTGCAGCAAGTTTCAAACTTGCTTGCAGTATGAAATGATTCTTCTTGTAAGTTCTTTTAATCGTCTACAGTAGCACCTGGTGCATAATTTAAACAAATCTTTCATGCAATCACTCTAGGTATTTTGAGAAAATGTTTTCTGGTATGGTATCATTCTTTTTTTTGTTTGTTCATTTATATTTGTGTTGCTACAATAGCTGTTGTAGTGTTATGTTTATTTTCATCATATGAGGTTGGCTTATACTGTTTTATTATGTGCAGGTGCTTCCTTTGGTTGGACCGTATGAGCATATGCAGATCATCTTAATAAGTTGTCAGCTTGAAGCTCAAAATGACTAAAATCCAACTTGCTAATTCGCAATATTTGTATAAGCATGTTGACTGGGAAGGGCCTCATCCACTGGACACTCACCATATTGTCATCCAACGGAATTCTGCACGGATTTTCCTTGTCCACCTCTTTGCTCTTTTGCTGTTCATAAACGCCATCTATCTCTGCTTATTAAATGTAATATCTATTACTTTGTTTCATTTTAATTCTTTAGCATTCTATGCTTTTCCCTTGGTTTTGCTGCTTGGCTAGAACTAGAAAAAATTGCAGCTTACTTTAGATTTCAGAATATCAGTTGTTCATCATATAGTATATTAGTAACTATTAACTGCCGATGAGTTATTGGCATTATGATTTATCAGGTTACTGGAAACAGTAGCAGTAGATCTTCCAAGTGGTTGGTATGTAAATCGTTGACAGGTGGGCTTTGAATGGTCTACCTTCAGCTACCTGTGTTAGAAAGGATCTAATCAAATTTGTATCTCATGTATCTGATGTGTATGTGTGTGTGATACTTTCAATTTTCAACCTTCTGTTATCCCAGGTCTGCATGTTTGATTTGTGTTGTACTTTTTAATATCTAGGAATTTCTCAAAGAATATAATACACACGCATATACATTTTAATAACACCTATACTTAATCTTGTTTTTTTTTTTTTTTTTTGTGTGTGTGTTTGATGTTGGGGGGATCAGTTGCAATTTAATGCTTTCATAACAAACACAATTTGTTGTAACAGTTTAGATAGATAAATACGAATTTAACTTGATGGCATATCTGGTGACAGGGAACATTAGGTACCATTTTCCTTCTGAGCATGCTTTCCAGTGCTTGCCTTGTCAAATCATATTATGGGACACTTATTGAGAAAGGTGAAAAGCTAAAGACTGCTCCTTTATATATACTTAGTTCTTATTTTTAGGACTATAATATAAAGAGAGGAGTAGAACCTCAAGTTTTAGAATAACAATTACTGCATTGCTGCCTGCTTTGAATAAATTATTTTAGAGAATATTAACTTATATCTCTGATTGATTTCTTGAACTTGTTTAAGTTTTCTATGGTGACATATGACCATTTGAAATTAATGTAAGGAGGACGGGGAGAGGTGAATCACTTGCTTAAGCATTGTCTTGTAGCTAGAGATTTATGGGATATGGTTTTTGCTCTCTTTGGAGTACAATGACCATTTGAAATTAATGCAAGGAGGACGGGGAGACAGTGAATCACTTGCTTATGCATTGTCTTGTAGCTAGAGATATATGGGATATGGTTTTTGCTCTCTTTGGAGTACAATGGGTGATGCCTAAAGGGTTTAGAATTGCTAGCTTCTTGGCAGGGATGATTTGGCCCATTTGGGAGACATAGAAACATTTCAATATGGAAGGCTGTTCCACATTGTTTGATGTGGTGTCTTTGGCGAGAAAGAAATGTTAGAACTTTTGAGGGGTGTGAACTTTTGAGGGGTGTTTTTGATTTGAAGATGCAATTTTTCAAAATGTTGTTTGGGTAGATGCTGGCTTCAGGGACGTATCCTTTCTCTAAATTCTTAGGAGTCAAGAATCATTGTACTTGATGCATTATTTTTGTTGATCAATAAAACTAATTATATATATATATATATATATTTTTTTTTCCCCATGTACTCATTGCTTATTTTTTGTTCAAATGCAGAGTCTGTTGTAATTATACCTTCACTCGGAGTGCAACTTGAAGCTCACTATTGGAGGTAATTCTTTCATCTCACATGATTACAATTGGCATTATAACATTAATCCATTGATGTTATCAATGCATGATTTCCATTACATCATCAAAGAAACATAAATAGATAGTGGCATAGCTCATTCCTTCTTAATTGATAAATTTTCATTCTGCATTTTTATACAGTGGGAGAGTTGTTCGTAGCTTAATTCCTATTGACAAAATACTGAAGCCAGTCCTGAATGAGAATGTGACTCCATTTACTTGTTACTGGAGCTTGGTTTTGCTCGTTCGTGGCAAAAAAGAACTAATTTTTGGCATTCACGGTAAGACATGTTGGTGCATGTCCATTATATGTTGCCACTGGATATAATTATCGTTGAACTTAATTAAAATGAGCACAAGATATCTCATGTTAAGAAATTGAAGAACTTGTGATGCCACTCGGGCAGCTGAATCAACAAGGAGCCAATTGCGATGAGAAATTTGGGTAGAATTGTGAAGGAGAAATACATAATGGGTAAAAGGAGTAGGGTGTCGGTTTGCTTGTTGGTCTTGAATTAGTTGGGCACTAATGATTTGTTAAATATTTGGCTTACATGCCCATCCAAAAGATCACAAAGAATAATTAAGATTAAAAGTCTTACATATTCTTCATTTGTTTTTGTTTTAATTTGGTAAATTTTGTCACAATATTACCTTACTGGAACTTGAAAAGTTGTTCTGCAGGTAGTAAAACCGCCAGTGAAACTGTTGGTTCCCATCTGGAAGGCATTGTGTGCAGCTACTTATTGTGGAGAAACCACCGATTCCTGCAGAAGATAAATAACATGCCTGTTTTTGGCTTTCTGATCTGTACCTCACTGTAAATGGAAGCTGTTCACTGCTGATTTAATTTCAAGGTCATGATGGCAAGCTCATAATTAGTCAGACAATGTGAATCGAGTACTGAGGGTTTCCTAGTGGCAATAATTGTCAAATGTGAATCATCTGCAAATCATTGTAGCTTAGTGGGAGTTGATAGGTTTACAATAGGTGCTTATCTATGTCTATAGAGATTCCTTCTTGGTCTGTATAATTTGCCCCTGATGTCTTATCTATGTTTTTTCTATTTAATCTTAATCAGCCTGTAATGTCATGAATCTCACGCTGTTATCTTTGCCACAAATTTCATTGCATTACTTTTTTTCTTTTTTGATGGAACAGCCGAGTGTATGTCAAGGCTTCATGACATGATGATTATTATAGTGTCCTTATGTTTCACCAACAACAAGCCTTGGACCTTGAAGAGTTTATTAATTTGATTGTGACCCAAAGAAGTCTTTTTACTGTCGGTGTTGTACATCTTTGAATTCACCGAATCCACCTCCTAAAAAAAAAAAAAAGAAAATCAAAATCTATACCAATTAACATTTTTTTTTTTAAGTAAAAAATTTATTTGACTCAAATAATAAACTCATAGCATAGAATAGAAGTACTTAGGAAACTCCTAAATAGAGGTGGTAATTTTTATCCATACCCCTACGTAAGGGAGTCCTAAGTTCCAGGCCCGTGTTACGGCGTTACCCACACCCAAAATGTACTACTATTCATTGTTGGGCCCGTTAATGATAAAAAGTATTGCTGTATTTCCTGTTACAACCTCCGTTTCTGTCGATGGAGAGATAGACGACAGAGACACAATACGCCAATCCTTTAAGCACATTTTGCAAGAAAACCAGAAGGCTGTCTCTCACTTTTCGTATTTTTTTTCACGCTTCAAATCTCCAAAAATTTCATTCTAATTTAACTAACACACTCGTCTTTCTCTCTCCCTCTCTCTTTCTCTCTCTTCTATACCTAACCAATCCCTCGATCCCACGAACACGAATCCCCCAATTCTTTTTTTTCCGTACCCTCATTCCGTAGTTTGATAAATACCAAAATTTGTTATAGAACTGTTGACCGATCTATGAGGAGGAAAAACATAAAAACTTATTATAGAACAGTGTTATAAAGGGGAGAAGAAATAAAGAGAAAAAAGAGAAGAGAGGCAGATAGTGAGAGATATCTGTGGGAAGAGAAGAGGCCAGGGGTGGGTGATAATGAGGGTGTGAGAGAGAGAAAAAAGAAAAGGAAGAGAAGAAGTGAGAGAGTTTACTGTAAAAAAGGCTAAATGAGCCAAAAAAAAAAAATATTGTTTCCTGAGTTAGAAGAAGATAATATTTATAGGAACTATAGGCCGCGTGAGAGAGAGATTTTTTTTTTTTTTTTTGGGAAAACAACCTATAGAAAATAAGCCTTATTTTTATAAAAGTTTTCCGTTGACTAAAGATAGTTTTCCGCTAACCAATTTTTATATATGTTACCAAACACTGAAAAATGTGAAAAACTATCTTTATAGAAGGTTTTTAGCGAAACAAACAAAGGCACAATTAGAAATATGTGATTAAATAATTAAATTTACTATATTCCAATACTTTAACATTTTAGGAGAATCAATCATTTAAGACAGTAATATTTAATTGAATGTATTATATGACAAAGAGGAGAAAATGTGGCAACAACGGTCTAGGGTTCAGTGGTTGAAGAATGGGGACCAGAATACTAAGTTCTTTCATGGGACTGCAACTCAAAGGAAGGGGAAGAATTTCATTAAGGGGCTGCGTGATGGGAATAGAGTTTGGCAAGAGGATGAGGAGGTATTTTCGGCCCTCCTTAATGATTTTTATACTGATATCTTTACTTCCTCAAATCCACAAGATTTAGATTGTGTGTTGAATGGGGTGAATGCTGTAGTAACGGAAACAATGAGAGCAGAACTTGATAGACTTTTCACAAGTGAGGAGGTGGGAGAAGCAATTAAGGGGATGGATCCACTTAAAGCCCCTGGTTCGGATGGTATGCTGCCTTTATTTTTTCAGACTTACTGGACTGATATTGGTAAGGATGTTTCTCAGGCTGTTTTATCTTGTTTAAATTCGAGGTCTATCCTTAGGTCTATAGATCTTACTTTTATTACTTTGATCCCTAAATTCCATAATCCTAAAAGGATTTCTGATTTTCGACCTATAAGCCTTTGCAATGTGATTTATAAGATTATTAGCAAGGCAATTACGAGTTATCTCAAGCCTATGCTAAACTCTATTATTTCTGAGACCCAGAGTGCTTTTATTGCTAATAGATTGATTACTGATAATATTTTAATTGCTTTTAAGTCTTTACACCATATGAAGACTAGTTTTACAGGCAAGAAAGGGTTTATGGCTATGAAATTGGATCTGAGCAAGGCTTATGATAGGGTGGAGTGGGTTTTTCTTGAAAAAATTCTCCTGGAGATGGGTTTCTCAGATACATGGGTGGCTTTGATTATGGAGTATATTACTACTGTGTCATATTCAATTCTTGTGAATGGTGAACCAAAGGGTATGATAGTTCCCTCTCGTGGCTTAAGACAAGGGGATCCTCTTTCCTGTTCCTCTTTTGTGCTGAAGGGTTGAATGCTCTCTTACGAAATGCTGCAACTGAATGAGGGATTCACAGTTTTCTCTTTGTAGAAATGGGCCTAAACTAACTCACCTATTTTTTGCAGATGATTGCTTAATTTTTTGTCGATCTACTCTTGAGGAGTGTAATAAAATTCAGGAGTTGCTTGGCCTTTATGAGACTGCTTCAGGTCAAATGATCAATAAGGAGAAGACTACTTTCTTTTTCAGTAGGAATACAGATGAAGCTACTCAGAAGGCTCTCAAAGTGGCTCTTAGTGTTCCAGTCATCAGACATTATGAGAAATATTTGGGGTTGCCCTCTTTTGTAGGTAGGAACAAGAAAGCGTGTTTTACTTAGATCAAAGAAAGGTTGGGAGGAAAAGTTGTTGTCTCAAGCGGGGTGGGAAGTCATGATCAAGGTAGTGGTTCAATCTATCCCAGTTTATTCCATGAGTGTCTTCAAGCTACCGGTGGACCTTTGTAAAGATATTGAAGCCATGATTCGAAAGTTTTGGTGGGGTAGTGGTGATGCGAGAAAAATTCATTGGGTTAAATGGAGCTCCTTATGTTCTTTCAAATCACTTGGTGGCATGGGGTTTCGGGACTTTTAGAAGTTCAATCAGGCTTTATTGGCAAAATAGGTTTGGTGTTTTCTTCATCATCGGGATACACTCCTCTTTAAAGTTTTTAGTGCAAAGTATTTCCCAAATGGTAATATCCTTGAGGCCCTAGTTCACCCCAAGTGCTCTTATGCATGGCAGAGTATTTTGAATGCATATGGGGTTATTGAGAAAGGTGCGATTTGGAGGGTAGGTAGTAGACGATTGATGTATGGCATCATAGGTGGCTGCTTGACCTTTATCATAGTAAAATCATATCCCCCCACGCCAACGCATCTGTTAGTAGGGTGTGTGATTTGTTTATTCCTGGTACAAGGACTTGGGACCCGGGGCGCTTAGCAAGCTGTTTTTTACCATAGGAAGCGGATATGGTGCGTAAAATCCAGGTTTGTGACGACGGGAGGAGGATAGTTTGATTTGGCCTTTGACCTCTGATGATGCTTATAGTGTAAGGAGTGCATACCGAATGCTTGTTGTCAATGAGAATTTGTCTTTGCCAAGCTCTTCTGCTTCCAATGGTGTTGGTTCGGTGTGGAAGAAAATCTAGAAGGTTCAGGTTCCTAATAAAATTAGGCACTTCTTGTGGCGTGCTGCGAAGGATTCGTTGCCCACTAAACAGAATTTGGTGGCTCAGCACATCCCAATTGGTAATATTTGTGATGGCTGTGGTGACCATTCGGAATTAGTGTTGCATGCTTTGTGGCTCTGTGATCAGGTTCATTCGGTTTGGATGTCGGATCTGGGTTTCCTTTTTTTGGTTCAGGCAAAGTGCAAGTCTTTTATGGAGCTTTTGGAGGTTCTATTCACTCATGGCTCAGGCTTACGTATTACGCTTTTTGCTGTTGTGGTGTGGAGTTTGTGGCAGTACCGCAAAAGGATGAGAGAACGTCAATCGGTTTGGCCGTTGCATGAATTGGGGGATCGGGCAAGGGCTTTACTTGTTGAGTTTTGGGAGGTTCATCCTCAGGAGCAGCGAGAGCCTTTGCATCGTCCCCAGGTGCGTTGGTCTTCTCCCTTTGGTGTTCATTACAAAGCAAACTTCGACGCAGCCTTCTTTGAAGAATCCAGGTCAGCAGGTATGGGTGTAGTTGTTCATGATTGTTCTAGGCAGATCATTGGAGCGTTGAGACAGAATATTGGTTCAGTTCAGTTCGTAGAAATGGCTGAAGCAATGGAGCTGTGTTTGTTTGAAGTGATTTTTGAAGGGGAATGTAGTTGGGTTCTTGATGCTTTGAAAGGTTCTGGTCGCTGCCGTACTTTGTTTGGTCACATCATTGATGAAGCTAAGAGACTTGGAGGTACGTTGAGGAGCTGTTTATTCCAGCATGTTCGGCGAGAGGGGAATAGGTTAGCTCATTGTTTAGTTAAAAAAATAGTTTTATCTGTAGACACTAATGTATGGGTAGAATCTCTACCTGAGGATGTGGAAGATGTATTCCACTAGGATTTGCCTTGAACTTGTGTTTGTTTATTTGTTTATTTGTTGGGTCTTTCTTAATAATACTTCACTTACCTTTGTCTTAAAAAAAAAAAAAAAAAAAAAAAAAAAAAAAAAAAAAAAAAAAAAACCAAAGAGTCTAAAATTAATGAATCATAAAAAAAGTACTTTACTAAAATGCTTCTAGTGGCATAAACTGCAATATTAGTAAACTAAATAACCACTAGAATTTTATGTGAAGTTTAAAAAACAATCCTCATTACTAGGGACTAAATTGACTGTGACTCCAAAATATATTGACTGTGATTTTTTTATGAAAGTACATTTGAAAATTGAAATGCTTCTAGTGGCACAAATTGCAGTATCAATAAACTTAATAATCACTAGGATTTTATGTGAAGTTTCAAAAACAATCCTCATTACTTTCAAAAGCAAACTATCTAAATAAACAACACAACACAAACAGAAAAATAGAAGCTTCCAACCGGTGGGTGCTACCTTTTTCTTCTGATTCTTGTTGTTTGTTGTAGATTGAGTTGGGTCCAAATTTTCCGGCCCCGCATTACCTAATAAAAATCACAATGTCAGTTTCATAGCACATCAAATATCGAAATGGAAACACTGATCAAGGGACTAATTGCCCCATTTCATAAATTGAACTCCACCATCAAAATTCATCAACCACAAAATCCAATAACCTAAAAGTTAAGAACTAAATTATCACTCTCTTCAGGGGTGGCTTAATGTATTTGGGGGCCTAAAGCGAAAATTGGTTATCTTGTTTTAGATGCAAAATTACTACTAATTAACAAAAACTACGTAGAAAAAATTTGACAATTTTTCATATTTGTTGATATGGTAAATTGATAATAGTAAGTAAAAAAGTGGTATTAGTGGTTAATTTAGATGAGAACTAGTAAAAATTTGCTAATAAAACTCTTATTATTATTCTTCTTTTTTTTAGAAGTACAACATTCACAATATTTTTTTACAACAAATCTTGGATTGTAACAACCTACTATTTAGCATAATTATAAAAGTGTTGTAAAAAATATTGTGGATGTTGTATTTTTCTCTATTTTTTTATTTGTTTTTCATCTGGTAAAAAAATATTATTTTATTTATTGATTATAAATAACCTTATTTGTTAAAATTTGGAGGCCTTTTTTTTACTTGGGACCTTAGGCGACCGCATTTCTTGCTCCACTGTTCAGTCGGCACTGACTCTTTTTAAAACCCTAGCACATTAAGGCTATAACTTTCAAAATCAATCTTGAAAATTTTTGTTGTACTTGAAGGTTCCACTTCTAGAGCAAATCCACCATCGTGAGCGAGAGGATCGATGAAAGCCTTGGGATTGGGCTTGGAGTGAGTGAGATTGGTGAACTGGTTCTTCAATTTACAGCTCTGCTGCCAAGCGAGAGTGGATCAGAGAAGCGAGAGCGATTTTTTGGTACCGATCGGGGACTCGAGAAGTGCGTGACAGTGATTCTCTCTGGGCTCAATCCAGGGTGGAGATGACCCGACCCATGAACACGAGCTGAGACTACGGTTGGTACGGGAATTCGACTTGGATGCCTCCGATGTGGTACACATTCTTAGGGCTCTTGATGTTTGGGTCTGGACCTAGAGGAGTTGGAGTTGCAGAGACCATTTCTGTGTGTGCTGTGGTGAGGGTTGGGTTGTGATTATGGGTTTTGTGTATATATATGTGTTTTCGTATTTCGGGGGGTTTTTGGCGGAAATTGGATTTTGAGGGAATTTTGACTGAGCGGGTAGCTTCCTTTCTACGCTCTGCTTTGAAACTATGGGTAATTATTGATTACAACTCTCCCCTCTCACATAACTATGTATCTTATTAATTAAATTTATGATGAGACCCATAATTCATGTAAAAGAAGGGAGTATGTATTTATAATACTTTTGGAATATTCAATAATTTTTTTGAAACTATTACAAACCTCACAATGGAACAGTCTGTAGTACACCATGTGTCAGAGGTAAAAAGGAATGTAGTTAATATGTGTAGTTTAGGCTTTTGGTATGTCAACTTATTTTTGCTAAAAACTGAAAACTGAAAACACTGTAGCAAAATAATTTTTAAATATGTGAATAGTGCTGTGGACCAATTTTTAATGAAAAAGTTGCTGAAAAGTGAAGTCTGTGGGTCTCGTGAATAGTGCACGAGTGCATTGTTCATGGAAGAATAGTTAACAACTGTAGCTAAAAAAAAAAAAAAAGAAGAAGGAAACGTGATGTACAAAACGCAAACGTGCAATTCAGCCGGATCCAAACAGTCACCAAATAAGATGTTCATGGTGCAAAGTTTTTGTATGATTTTACAATTTTACACAACTTGCATGACTTGAAATTATCAAAGTAATTTCAAAGATATCTCACACACACACACATATATGAAATAATGTAATAATCAAAATATGGTTTTAATAGTTTATATGAAGACATGCTCATGAGAAAGATCATTGTTCATCGAATGAGTTTTCCCTTTTTTTTCTAGCTTGTTATGCTCTAAATAACATGGTTAGATTCTTCTAAAAAAATAACATGTTTAGATGAGTTACATGAATCATGATATGAAAGTCTAATGAATTTATAGAATACAGATTTAGGTCAAGTGAGGTGGGCGTCAAACACATTTCATCTTGTAACCTAGCCCATGATCCTGTATTTAGGGTTCAATATTATGTCATCCTATGTAATTTTGTATTTTTATTTTTTTAATAATGTAACTAGGAATAAAGGTTACACAACTTTTCTTATAATGTAACTAGGAGAAGAAGTATTGTATACTTATTTATTTGTTTTGTTGTCATGTAAGGTGAGTGTTTTTATGAAATAAAATTGTTGATTTTAGTTTGTAAATAAATAACTAGCAAATCCAATGCAAAATCCTTGATCTATAATATAAAATTTATTTAATTAAACCATTACTTTGAGACTCATCTTTTATCCATTAGGTGGTGATTCTCATGTTTTACGAGGAACATACAATAATAATGAAAAATATAAGTCTAATTATGAAGTTTGTATTATTGTGAACTATATAAGTGTTTGCTTAATGCTCTTGTAATGCTATTCAATTAAAGTTGACTGTGAGAGTTATGGGCGGCGTGGTTAACAACCCTAACCACAAATTTTGCGGTCAAAGTATAAGGTATGTATATTATATGAGAAATTGGAGGAAAGCCAAAACTCATTTAATTTTGAGAATGATGAAAGTACAACTCACTCTACCTATCTCACGAAATATATAAGAAACAGCTATGAGAAACGAATATTCACTAATTATATTATGTGAACATCTTTCCATTAATTTTTAAATAAACTCATTTCAATTCCTTTAAGGCTCAGATCAATGAACTATTTCAAATGAATTTCAATTCGTTGAAGGAGTGGATCAATGAACTGATTCAAATGCGTTTCAATAGATCCAATCAATCAAAAGATTTTCTTGTCAAGTAGTTTATAGCCATAAATGGCAAACCCCCTTTAATGCATACATTTTCATAGTAGTTTATCAAAGGTGTAGCACAAGCTACGTTGCATTAGTCACTTAAGTTAAAGTGTACAAAGTACGATTTGAGTAAGAATGAGAATATGGGATGATGGATAGCAACGTGATTTGCACATTTGGGGAAGCATAAGACATTAAAGGAAGATTTAATGAATAAAAGTTGGAAGATGGATATTGATAAGCATTGCGTATTTGAGTAAAAGTCGGAATATAGATAGCCACACCAATGATGCATTAGAGGCACAGTAGTAAGGAACATTTGACAAAGAAAGTTTGAAGATGAATCGTAACAAGTCAAGTTTGAACACAATAAATAGAGTGACAAGACAAAGTTATCTTTGATGAAGAATAACGATGTCAAGTGCATAAAGCAATATTGTGCATTTGAGGCACAATAAAAATTTATATTTGACGGGGAAAAAAAATGAGATAGTAACATCAAATGCATAAAGTTAGTTTTGGCGTATAAAAACAGCTACTACTTATAGAATTATTCATTCAAACGTACAACCAATCTAGCAATTAGAATTAATATTTGTTATATTCCTTTAAATAATAATAGAAGGATTTGAATGAATTAATATTCACACATATGTTTTTTTAATTAATATTTGTTATATTCCTTAAAAAAAAAAAAAATTCCATCATGCAGGGCAAGGCAAGGATAAATCAATACAAAATCATGCGGGGCAAGGATGAAAATCCCAACCTTCGGCCCTGCCCCACCCCATTGCCATCTCTACACACACAAAACAAAACAAAAAACATATGGAAAAGGCCATCTGGCCAAGGAGGAGCCCAACAGTTATAACTCCATGTAGTCCATGAAATGTGAATATTGAATGCAAACACTAGACGTTTGTTTTGATGTTAAGTCTACTAGAATGTAGTATTAAAGACCAATTTGCCTTATACTATCGGTTTACACTTTTACATCCTAAACTATACCTTATTTTACATCCTGTCTCCTAAATTGACGACCTACCATCCAAAGTTATAACTTCGTAACAAATGATAAAGGATAAATTGGTATTTTAATGCTAAAGTTTGTTGGACTTAACCCCAAAACAATTGACATGGGATTAAGTGTTGCGGGGTTATAACTGTGGGAGGTCGATAGTATATTTCGATAGTTCATGACGCAAGGTGTAAATATGCATGATATAATTTACCATGAAAAAGTTCATTTTTCCCTAAATTATATCAACTCTCAGTCTACAGAAGAGTGCAACACTTTGATTCATTTCGCTTTGTTTGTTTCGCTATAAAATATTTGACTGAAAATATTTTCAATTTACAATGTTTAGTTGCTAACATGAAAATAGGAAATCATTTTCAAGTGTTTATTTCATGGTAATATAATTTTTTTTTTTTTTAAATTTCCTAATCTCACAACCAGGCACCATTCCCATTTCCCACCACCTCTCTTCACCAACTTCATTACTTCCATTTCCATTTCCATTTTCAACTCTAGACCATCATCGAATCACATCAAGAATGAAATAAATCCCAAGGAACGTTTCATTCTTGACCAACTATTTGACCTTTTACCATTCTCGTGTAGCTATTCAGCACCAAACCCATTAGGGCCCATTTTGATTGAAGGGGAGTAGAGTAGATATTTTGAAAATCCCATAAAACAAGTAGTTGAAGTTCAAGCAATTGATGGCTTTTTATTGCCGAAGAGTAATTGCGAGGGGACTTTCCTTTAGAAACTGAAGGGTAAAACTGCAATAGAATGTCAATTGTTGAATTGAGTCTTGACTTTGTTGCTAATGTAGTGAACAAAGGGAATTTAGGAAGAAGGAAATTTTTTAAGTTTGTGATGGAAATATTGCGTGACATGAGGATGGAAGGCGTAAGCCTTGATTTAGAGACTCTATCAATTGTGTTGGACATTTTTGTCAGGGCTCATCAAGTGTCGAAAGCAATACAAATGTTTGGAAATGTAGAAGAGTTTGGGTTGAAATGTTATACCGAGTATTTGAATGTGCTTTTACAATGTGCCAGGTGGCTAAATTTTAAATGAGGTACCTAACTAACAGTAGTTAAGACATTGTATCTAAGTTGTGTTCTAACTATATACCCGTTGGAGATTTTGATGGGTGTATGAAGTATTATAAGAGTATATATGCTGATTGCTGAGTAATAACTATGACCCGGATGTTATTACTTATACCAAATTAATTGATGCCTTTTTTAAAGCCCGTAAAGTGGCCGATGCACTTGAATTATTGTTTGATGAGATGTTGAGCCGTGGTCTAATTCCCTGCACTGGGACTATTACCTCCTTCCTTGAACCTTTGTGTAGCTATGGTCCGCCCCATGCTGCTATGATAATTTGCAAAAAAGCTAGCAAAGTTCGATGTAGAATTATAGAATAACGTTTTGTGGGTAAGAAGATTAATAGCGTTTCCATCTTTTCGATCTTCACAAGCTCAAGAGGGCCATTATGTGATCCCAATATGGACTGAATGGATCCATAGCAGCTGTTAGGACAAGTCTATCAATGTGTTCAGAGCCCATCGTGGATAATAGCAGATGGTGTAGATTGATAAAGACTTTAAGCCCCATTCCCAAAATCACCATTTGTTTTATTTGGTAAAGTCTGCTCATATGTGCAAATTGTGGGCCTACTTTAATAAGGCATCATTGAATTATGGACTTACCAATAGCTTTTTGGATAAATAAAAACTAGGGTAAATAACACCCCAAACATCCTCTATAAGTTGGTACAAAATATAGAAGAGAGGATGCTGATACAAAAAAAAATATATATATATATATATATATTGGGTTTAGGAACACTGAGTGTTCATAATTCATACACCCAAAAAAAGGGTTAATATTTCATAATTCATACACTCAAGGTTTGTTTGGATACTGCTTATTTTGTTGAAATTAAAAACTTATTACTGAAAGTACTATAGATAAAAGTAAAAGTTAGTTGAAATAATATGGTGGGACCCATGAATAATACCAAAAAGTGTAATAGAGCCCATGAATAGTAGCAAAAATAAGCTGAATAGTGAAATAATTTTCATTTATAATTTGTATCCAAACGAAGGCTTATGTATCAAAAGATAAGATGGAAAGTTTAAGAACACATTTTTTGTGACAGATCTCTTGCCACAACTTTGTTATGGTTAATTATGAGTGATGTAAAAAAAATAGTATGTTTATATGAAAATGATTGTATACCACTTATAGTTGATCACATTAGAGTAGTAATATTAAAGTTGTAGTCAATTGAAAATTAAATATTCTTCTAAAAAAAATAAAAAGAAAGTTAATAATGACTTTTTCCATACATAATTTAATTTTAATTATAATTATTTCTTATTTGGTAAAATGATATTTTTTAAATGATGGTTCACACCAGAGATTGGTGGTTTCTTGGAAGAAAAATGTCTCTTACACGCGCACAATTCTTTAACTAGTCACAATATTCAGAACAATTTCAGAAGAGATGTGTGTATAACAGGTGTGGATAGACATGGCCCTTTTTGGAATTTCAACTATTCTTACCAATCAATAGCGCAAAGAACAAATATTTCAAGATCTTCCATTGTTTAATATTCATATATTGTGGCAACATATACAATACGAGTACAACACATGTAACCTTGCTACTGCTCAGAATAGTGTCAGTTACTAAAAACAATGCCATAAAGGTACACCATAAGAATGTCTTCAGAGTTGTACACAGGGAAAAGTAAAAACACAACACACAACGAGTGGGGGAGACAATAAAGAGTATACATATAAGGAGGACCGAGACACATGCAGACTGCGTACTTTATGATATGAAACACAAACCGGTATCATATTTAGTCAGCCACTATGATCGGCGATGTTGTCAGCCACTCCACCCGCAGCATTGGGTAGGTTCTCCATCAGATTGAAATTCACCTTCGGAAAAAAATAATGATTTCATAATTCAATTTCACTAAGAAAAAAGAAAACACAAAACCCCAAGCCATACATGCAACATAAATAAAAAGAAGAAAAAGAGATGGAACTGAAGCCACTTACCATGGCAAGGAATCCAATAAAAGCTGTAAAAAGGAAGAAGCTAGCACTCATCCATTTGCCATGAAAAGAGAAGCGTAGTGCAGAGCGTGCAAACTCCAAAGTGCATACCTTAATCAACTGCATCTTATCTTGTGGAGTCATAAATTTCATGAAACAGATGAAGTAACAACCATGGAAGCTAAACACCAAGTGCGCCAAAATTATATCCTTTGTCATATAAAGCACAACTTCATGAGCAAGCACATATGCGCGTTTGACCAAGAAACCTACCCACCGCCCCGTTGCTTTGTTCAGTAATAATATCAAGATCGCATACAGCGCATAGCATATTGGACTTCCTATAATGATGAAGCCTAAGTGAGATAAGAAAGCCTATTTCTTCTTACAGGCCATGAATGCAGGTGCAATATTGTTGAAAACTTTCTGGTCCAGTAGGAGACTCAAACAAGCCATGAAAGCAACGTTGAACACTACTGAAAGTAAAAACCAGTTAAGAGAATGAATCCTTGCAGGTTGTGCCGCATCTCCTGTACCTGCTATGTCAGTATGCATCCCCATTTGCTCTTGATTCTCATCTCTTGGGATTTCCTCAGTCAGTCCGTCTCTGGCTACTATAACTTCAACCGTAGAAGAATTTGCTTCTAAAACTTGCCCATTCAAGTTAGGTGTACCCTAATGATATAAAGAATAAAACCTTTCTAAATCAGTAAATGAATCTAAAAGCTTATTACCAAAATAGGTTTAGTGGAAAAACATAATATTTTCAGTTACTAATCAACAAAAGTTCCCCTCAAAAAATCTCTTTCAAAGCATCACCCTCGTCAAAGAAGTTCTTTGTGGGGGTTCAAATAACTAGTAGAACAATAGAGTCATAGACAAAAAATTAAAAACAAATCAGATCGACGAAAATATATAAGTGCATATTACACGAGAGGTTCTGTGAGGGAATTGAGGTTCAAGGCTAGCTATGCATTTTGCCGAGTCACACACACGGTTAACATGGCAACAAACTCAACTTCAACTGAATTTCTTTTTGATAGTTCCAATAACAAGAGAGGGGAATCCAAACCTTCATTCTCCTAGTCAAAGAAAATAGATAATACCCACTAAAAAAGGGGCTCTTAACAACTACTTAAAAAATAAAAAATGCAGCTTGAGTTAGTAATTTTAGTTTCCCTTCAACAAAAATGAAATTAGTTACATGTGTTTGAATTCAGGCTTTGAGAATGAATTTAGGCGTGTGAGTGTTGGGTTGTGATTGTGATAGTTTCATCGAGAGAATTGTGTGTGAGTGGGAGAAAGAAAGGGAGAGATCGAACCTCAGGTGCTTCTTCATTGTGAACAAACTCTATTTCGGACGACATTTTCTTTGCTTACGAGAGCCAAATTATAAAAGAAAAGGAGAGAAATTGGTTTCGTTTGCTCTTGAACTGTGCTTATGAGGAATTATAATATGCTTTTTGTTCGTAAAGTATGTGGGATTCAAGTATGCTTTTTGTTCGTAAAGTATAATTATGCTTTTTGTTCGTCATTTTCTTTGCCTACGAGAGCCAAATTATAAAAGAAAAGGAGAGAAATTGGGGTCGTTTGCTCTTGAACTGTGCTTATGAGGAATTATAATATGCTTTTTGTTCGTAAAGTAGGTGGGATTCTAGTATGCTTTTTGTTCGGAAAGTATAATTATGCTTTTTGTTCGTAAAGTATGTGGGATTCGCTTATCCTTTGTATAAGTCCGCTTTCGCTTTCAATGTACCCTCTACAATCGATAAGTTCGCTTTCACCCTCTATAATGGGACCTTTGTTTAACCAATCCGGATTTTTAATTGTTTATCCTTTGTTTATTTTCCTGTTGATGTGGGATTTTTTAACAAATGATACAAACTCATGGGTATAACTCACCTTGAAAATTAACTTGCAATAAGAGAGTATCTAAGATCTTATATACACATGATTAAGATTACACTTAATCCATGTGAGACATGAGTCACATGACAACAACAGCACTTGGGCATTTGAGGCACATGACAAAGTAATATTTGAGGGACAAAGTTTGAAGATGGCCAAAAGAAAATAAAACTGCTAATTCGTATAGAACCCGGCCTGGCTATAACTAAGGACGTTAATAGTTACCGTGTGATTATTAAAGCCCTAGGGAGAAGAACATTCTTCAAGTTTGTGATGGAAATATTGCGTGACATGAGGATGAAGGCGTTCGCCTTGAATTAGAGATTCTATTGATTGCGTTGGAAAATTTCGTTAGGGCTCATCATCATCAAGACGTTTGGAAGTTGAATTGAAATTAATGAAATTGAGCTGATTATAAGTCATAAAGCCCAAAAAAATTGAGGATTATAAAGCCCAAAAAGGATTGCGGGTTATAAAGCACAATAAATTATAGGCCATGAAGCCCCCCCCCCCCAAAAAAAAAAAAAATCATTTGTTATCATTTCCAAACATGGATTATGGGTCACTAAAACCAAAGATAATTGTGAGTTATAAAGCTCAAAAAAGTAAATCCCAGTATACAGTTAAGATGTTGAACCTAAGTATGCTTTGCATGGAAAAGACACGAGCATTCACCTTTCATACATAGATAAAAGGTTAGGTTTTGTTTCTCAAAGAAAAAAAAAAAAAAAAAAGAGGTTAGGTTTTGTTCGAGATGAATTTAGAGGAGGTTAATTACACTATTTTACATTGAGTCGTGGAGAGTGGCTTTGATTATTTGTTTTCTATTAAATATGTTTTATAAACTAAAAGTGTTTTTCTAATGAAAAATGGTGAGGTGGATTACTAAAGTCTAATGGAAGACCTCATGTAGGTAAAATGATACATTTTAAACAAGAAGTAAACAATGTTAAAATAACCAAAATTACAAGTGGGTAAAGTGTAATTATCTCTAAAATAAAATATTAGCGACTCATTGTACCACTCTTGATTTAGGGAAAGATATAATCAGTTGAACCACAATTTTAAGAAGCACCAACATGATATCACCCATTCATGAGTCTGACCCAATATCACAAATGGTAAATGTTGTTGTCTCTCACATCTTTCAAACTAGCAATATTGGCCCCTATTTGTCTTAACATCTCTTTATTAGCCATCACATGGGCTATCAATATCATTTCAGCTAGTCCATAATTATAACTATCATCCATTTCTACTTGTGCAGGAGCTTCGACTTTCTTGGAACTACTAAAAGTCAATGATCGAACTCAAGTGAAGTTAAGGACGTGCTTTCTTTGGGTGGAGTATGCTATTGTGCATGAAACACACGGCAAACAAAATGTAAATATGCCAATTTATTTGTTAAAAGTCTTTTAATTTTTCTCTTGGTTATTCATGATCCACCTTCCTCTGGCATAGCCTATTTACAAAGTTCACTCCCCTCCTCATAAGAGCCTTACCCCTTGTTTCACTTCTTATAGGGTCCCGTCCATTTACATTTCACTCATCTCATTCTCTCATGATGGGTTAATGTCAATGGTTCTTGGATTTTCACCATTTGTTCATTTATGATTAATTTTGTTCACTGTCTTTCATTTATTCACATTGTCATTCATTTTATTAATTTTGGGCTTTTAATGGGCCTATCCATACCTTTGGGTTTTAGAGTCCCAAAATTTCTAAATTCTAATGGTATGGACAAGTTCAACAATTTTTTATAAGACCTATGTCATGCCCTTAATCAGGGTCTGTGCTGAAAAGAAAGGGTTTTAAATGGACCAGGACTTAAGGGATGCCATGACTTTGTGGCTTCTTTCCCCTATTTTCAATATATTTACTCCAAACCTATTTTAGTACAAAAAATGGTCAAATGTCAAATACATGCAATCAAAGGGTTTTTTTTTTATTTTTTTAATGGGTTGAGGTTTTAGGGTTGTCTGTGTGGGTAAGATTAATAGGGTCTCCATCTCCTCCTTCTTTATAAGAGTACCCACAAGCTCAAGAGGCCCATTATGCCATCCCAATATGGAACTAATGGATCCATAGCAGTTGTTAGTGCAAGTCTATGAATGTGTTCAGAGCCCATAATGGATAATAGCAAATGTTGTAGATGCATAATGCCAAACTAAGGACTAAAAGTCCGCGTGGAGTTTAAGCCTCTATCCTAACACCACCAGGGGTTTTATTGGGCAAAGTCTGCCCATTTGTGAAACTTGTCGGCCTAATTTAAACGAGGCCTCATTGAATTATGGACTTACCAATAGCTTTTTTAATAAACAAAAGTACAGGGTGAATAGCCGATATAGAAAATATACGAAGGATGATGCTGATGGATAATAACTAAATTTTGCATATTTATATTATTATTAGAAAGCATTATCATACTTATTTTGAGTTAATTCATGCATTTTATATTTGGTTTTGGACTAATGCTAAATAATCAATTTTGTGTTTAATTGATTTTTATTGCGTGAATTTGTTATTTGTAGGAAAATGGAATTAAATAAGTTGATTTGTGCAAAGAAGAAAGCTAGTAGACTCTACTTTTACAAGGGCCATGATGAAGTTAAAGAATGTCAATCCAATTAAATTTAAGTCTAATTAGAGTAAGGAATCAAAGGATATTTGCACCAAATCCAAGTCCAAATTGGATTAGGATTCCAGCCTGCACATCAATTAGTATTTTTGGCATAACATTCTGCTCAGATGTCCAATCAAGATGATTCAAGTTGGGCTGGAAAGTTAACTTAAAGGGCTGCAACTTTGTAGTTTACCAAAAGTCTGAATTATGACGATAAATGGGTCAAAATCGTTGGTTAAGTGAAGCTAAAAATATGAGATTTTCTCCAAACGGGAATTCAACTTATAATAGGATTCCTTGACCTATTTAAAGGCTCTTTAGGGAAAAATTTAGAGAACGGCTGGGGGCTGAACATATAGGTCGTGGCTACCTCTTTGGTTTTCTTCCATGACAGTTAGTTTTAATAATTTGTCTAGTTTAATGCTTAGTATTTTATTTTTGTGTTTTCTTTCAATTACTATGAGTAGTTAAATTTATAAATTTATAATTAAGGTTAAGGATGAAACCTTGTTAAGGATTGTCATTATTTTTTATGTGATTTAATTTTTTCCACAATAGTTGTTTTTTAATGATTTGAATTAGGGCTGTCCACGGGTTGGGTTTGTGCCCAACCCGAAACCGACCTGCCGGAATCGGGTGAACAGCTTAACGACCAGCCGACGACCTCAGGTCGAGTTAGATCGGTCTCTGGTGGACAACGGTTGGGTCAGTCGGCCTCGGTCTGAGTTTGAATCACCGGATCAAGCTCAAAATCACCACATCAAGCCCAGATTTGAGCAAAATTCACCGGAACTAAGAAAAAATCAAAGAAAAACCACAACATCAAGCTCAGATTTGAGCGAAAATCACCGGATCTAATCAAAAATCGAAGCAAAAACCCCCACATCAAGTTCAGATTTGAGCAAAAATTTCTTCTCATTGCCGAATCTAAGAAAAATCAAAGCAAAAGCACACGCAAATTTGAGCAAAATCTTCATCTCACCGCCGGATCTAAGCAAGAAAACCTAGATCTTCACCGGATCTAACCAAAAACTACCAAACCTTCATTGGAATACTGTTGAATCTGAACGGATCTAGGAACTCCGGCCTTCTTTCATGGGTTTCGTCAGTCGGATCGGGTATATCGGGTTTTGAAGAAGAAAACCCGCCATCCGACCCCTCCTAAGTTGGTTTTTGGTGGCGGAGACCCATCACGGTTTTTGGGTCGGCCTGGGCGGTTTAGGTGGGTGGGTCGGTTTCCAGGTTCCCGTGGACACCCCTAATTTAAATTGTTCTTGCTTCATATCAATTGACTAAGATGAGATTCTAGATATGAGTTCAATCATGTTTTTCTCATTATTAGGATTTATCTTAATTAATTGAATGCTTGGTTTATTATTTCTTGATTATAAAATTGGATATCTCTTATGATCTATTTGTCAACAGATACAATTGATGATTTGATTTTACACCTACGAAGCAAAGAAGAGCATGCTTTAGATATTTAAATAGAAGTTTTAATGATAATATTTTCCATGGTAGCAAGATTGATTTCTAGATTATCATGTGGTGGTTGGGAAAAATTAATGATCGTAAATAAATGCTGATATGAATTAACAAGGCGAATTCCAAAATCTTAATTCCTTTCTTTAGATTGTTTACATCTCTTTATTGTTTTATATTATATCTTTGCTTAGTTTAATTATTTGCTTAGTATATTTAATTTCAAACAACCAACTTTTATTAAACTAGATTAAGATTAATTTGGTTAAGATTTGATTAATTTTCCTACGTTCATTCAAGTCCCTGTGGATTCGACCTTATTCTTGTCAAACAATACTTTGGTACGATTCGTATACTTGCAAGTACTTTAAAATTTCACAACACTGATACAACACAAAAATATCACTGCCTGAATTTACTTCATAGCCAAAAGATCCGCACATTGATTTTCTATGTGGTGAATGTGGTGGACTAAGTGTTTTTTTCGATATCCCATGCTTTATGGAAGCTTATTTGCATAGTATTTATAAAAAGATGTTAGGACATATGTGTTTTACTTGTTAGGAACATATGTCACTATTTTATGTAATTGACTTATCCTTTGACAAAACGCACTTTACTTGTATTTGGATAGATTTAGGATGTGTTTAAATATTTCAAGAAACCATGTTTCAAGATCAAGTGTTGAAACCTTCAAGTCTGTCCAAGAAAACAAGTTGATAGTGCAAATTCATTAAAGCTCGACAGCTGCATCTATCGAGCTTAAGAAAGCTGTTTCAAAGACTGGTGTGCTCGACACCTGCTCGACAGCTCCTATCTATCGAGGTTTAAGAATTTCAGAATTCTAATATAATTTTCTTGGGATCCGTGAATATGTCTTTGGGCTTTCTTTTCTCCTAACCCTAGACATATAAAAGGATTGTTTTAAGGGCCGTCAAAGAGTTCACAAGTTGCACAAGCATTGAGCAAACTCTGTTCAAGCAAATTGTGACCGGAGACGAAGTTCTTGCCCTAGTTCATCTCTTTCTCTTGAAGAAGTTGCTGTGTATGTACACCGTAGGGTTTTGTGACCAAGTATCTTCTTGATTTTCATCGTGTGGATGAACTGAAGAATTTTGCAACCAACCATCTTCTTAGTTGGTGATTGAAGTCACGTACTGGGATCCGCATAATTGGTTTGTCACGTACTTGGGAGTCGTGCATCAGAAAGGGGAATTGTCACTATAGAACAAGTCCAATTGAATATTGGGGTAAGGGTTTAAATGTAGGTTGGTAAGGTACTTGGGATTCCTTTACTTGTAACCGCTTGTTGTGATAATAGTGGAGTTTCGAGAGTGGTGACCTGAAAATCACTCGGTGGGGTTTTTGCCGTTAGGTTTTCCCCATTCGTAAACAAATCATTGTGTTATTTATTTTCCACTGCATAATTAGTTTATTAGTGATTTATGTGTGCTACCACGTTTTTGCATGATAAATTGATTAATTAATAATTTGGCTAATTAATTAATTAATTTCTATCATAAGGGGCCATTCAGTTTGTGGCCTATCAAAAGATATAGTTTTTAGTTGTTGTATGTGACAAAAAGCTAAGTTATTTCAACAAAAAAAACTTTTTTATTAAATATATTTTTAAAAAGCAAAGACAAGAAAAAAGCAAAAGTGTTTGACAAACAAACACGGAGTGTTTATAGCCAAAAAATAAAGGGGTTCATGGTTCATTCATTTAGGAATTTAGTTTTCCATGCATCAAAAGATAAAAGAGAAAGTTTATGAACATGATTTTTGTGATGGACCTTTTTGCCACAACTCTGATATAATCGTTGTAAAAAAAAAAATGGTGAGTATATGAAAGTGATTGACTACCACTCAATCAACCACATTAGAGTTGTCGAGTCCTCGTACCCCACAGGTGTGGGGTTTGGACTTTGGTTTCTAAAAAAAAACGATGCACATGGGTGGAGTCCAAGTTGCGGGCACCATTATATGCTGGTGGTACTCACAGGTGATGTATCTGTAGGGTGTGGTTAGCTATGATAACACACGTGAGCCACCCTTTTCGATTCTCCCAAAAAAAAAAAAAAAAACCACATTAGAGTTGTGGTCTATTGAAAGTTAAATATGATTTTATCCCTACATAGTTTAATTTTAATTATATCTTAATTATTTGGTAAAATAAGATTTTTTTTAAATGAAGGTTCTCACTAGACAATGGTTTCTTGGAATTTCAACCATTCTTATCAATCTATAGCCTAATGAACAAAATCTTTCACACTAGCAACCCCAACCTAACAAAAGCCTGTTCAAATCTTCCTTTGTAATTGGTAGGGGTAATATTCTTTGTGGTAACGTACATGTATAACACAGAATGGGCTGCTTTTACTACACAAACTATTTTACAGAGTACAGCCCAAAAAAACAACTATTATATATATTTATGAAACAAAAAGAAACTCAAACGATCAAACCACTATTATCTTTCACATTATATGACGGCGATATTGTCAACCACTTCACCCGCAGCATTGGGTAGGTTCTTCATCAGATCAAAATTCACCTTGAGAAAAAATAATGATTTTGTACTTTAATTTCACAAGCCATGAAAGCAACGTTGAGGGCCAGCCGGGGAAGGACGCGCTGGGGAAGTCACAATCCAAGCTTCCTCCTCCTCCACCCCAGCCTCAGCCTGCCCTGACCAGGTCGTCTTCCGCCCAACTACAGCCATCATCTCCCCGATCCAGACTTCCTCCTCCCCCACAATCGACCATGCCTCCTCGGCCTAAGCCCACCGATCCAAAAAGGAAGAGGGCTGCTAAAGGCAAGGACCCCATGGATGAGGGGAAATCTCGTTCCTCTCGGGAAGAAGATGAAGCCCCACGGGCTTCAAAGTAATTAAAGATTGGGCATCAAGGCCAGGGAAAAGAGGTCGATGCTCAATCCGCGCCCCAGGCCTGGCTTCCTGCCCCAATGCTTCACGGGGAGCCATTGATGGACAACGCCTCCCTAAGGGACTTCCGAGGCGATGAAGGCACTTATGTGGCCGACGCATTGGAGAGGTCCCTGCTGCTCCCCACTGATATGGCCGAGTTTGGGAATCTAAGGAGGCGGGAGGTCTTCCTCATCATCAAGAGGTATTTGGGCATGGTAAGGCTTCTAACACTTGTGACTCCGTTGATTTTTGTTCCTTGATTTCCCACTTACCATGTGTTCGTTCCAATTGGCAGGCTGTCCAGGCCACTTATAGGCTAGAGGAGGATGCTAAGGAGTAAAGCAGGTCCCTGGAGCTCAAGCGTGACAAGCGTTTGGATGCTACGCGGACTCTCAAAAACTCCGAGGCTGATCTCTTGAAGGCTAGGGAGGAGCTGAAGGAGATGACCAGGGCCAGGGACAGCGCCGAATCAAACCTAGCCAGCGCCTAAAGACGGGCCAAAAGCCAGACGAAGCGCCTACTTGAGATTAAAGATCAACTGAAGATTGCTAAGGAGCAAATCGTTGATCTGAAGAAGAAGCTGGTTGAGGTGGAGGGAGCCAAAAATGTCGTGGAGTGGGCTAGGGACGAAGCTTTGAGGCCTAAGAAAAGGCGAAATTCGCCAGGACGGAGGCCGAGAGCTCCAAGGAGAAAGCCTAGGAGGAGGCTTATGACTTGGGAGTGGTTGAGACCCAGGCCACTCTCAAGGCTCAATTCCCTGGAGTATGCAGGCTCTACTGCTCCCAGGTTTGGAATGAAACCCTTAAACAAGTTGGAGTTGAGGCTTCATCCGATCTGTGGAAGGTGGAGAATGTGTACTACCCTCCGGTCATCCGTGAGACCGCCCCTGTCAGCTCCGAGGCTGAGAGTGCTCTAGAGGAGGCTGAGAGTGCTCCAGAGGAGGTTGAGACTGCTCGGGCCGAGGGTGCTTTGGCCATAACCACTTCTAATGAGCCAGCCGAGGAGGGTGAGCTTCCTGGGGTGGCAGAAACACATGGAAATTTGAATCCTGAAGCGCCCTAGGACGCTGTCGAGTTTGCAGCCGGTACTCAGGCCTGTCATGCCGAGGAGCCAGCTCTCTTGGTTCAACCCCTTCAAACCGTTCCCTCGAGTGATGCCTCTAAGGGTCCTGAGGTCACTCCTGCTCAGCTCCCCAAGGAAGGGGTCAAGATAAAGTTGAAGAAGTAGGCGACCCGGCTAACTTTTGTATTAGCTCTAATTTGGTTTTTTTTTTTTTTTTTTTTTAATTTTTTAAGGGCATTGGAATCATTGTAATTACATTTTCAGACTAAATGTATGAAATTCCTTTCTTCATTTTCTCTTCTTCCCCTTTTTTTTTTACATTATGTGTTTATTGTCATTACTGCTATTGTTATTACTGTGAACCTTGTGTCTCGTGAATTGGTTATCCTAATGGGTAAGAATGGCTTTGTTACAATCCTAATTATCAAAAAATTGAACTAAACAATTGGTAATAAAACGTCACCATCCATCCATGAATTGCTTGACAAAGGGTATGAGAGAAGGTGAACTTTAAATTGAAAGAAATGATTCTACCAATTTAAACTTTAAGCTCTATATATACACTATTGCTGCCGGGTGTACATATCATATTTGAAATTAAAACTTTAAATTCTAACTCACTGGTATTAAGGGGATGCTTAGTTTGTGTCTACCCACGTTTTTAGGAGGCAGGGGCCGAGTTTATGATTCGAGGTACCGAGCTCGTACTTAGGCCATATTTACAACTTTTATGAATCTTGAGGTAGCTAGTTTCCCCATAAGTCTGAGTCCGAGGACCATGCGAGGACTTGGTTCTGTCTAGTACTTAGGTTTTTTTTGAAGTAGCTAGTTTCCCCATAGGTTTGAGTCCGAGGACCATGCAAGACCTTGGTTCTGTCTAGTACTTAGATTTTTCTCGAAGTAGCTAGTTTCCCCATAGGTCTGAGTCCGAGGACCATGCGAGGACTTTGGTTCTGTCTAGTACTTAGATTTTTCTTGAAGTAGCTAGTTTCCCTATAGGTTTGAGTCCGAGGACCATACAAGACCTTGGTTTTGTCTAGTACTTAAATTTTTCTTGAAGTAGCTAGTTTCCCCAGTATGGTTTCTTGGCAGCACCCACAACTTTCCTCAGCACTAAGTCCCATAGTGCTAATGGTCTAAACTTCACATTGGCATCATATCCCTGCTTGAGCTTCTGGTGGTAATAGGCCAACTAGATCATTGCCTTTTCTCTTCATTCGTCGATCAGGTCTAGGTTCTTCCCTAGTAGTTCATCATTACTGTTCGGGGTGAAGGAGTTCGTCCTCAGTGTTGGGAAGTTTGTCTCTAGAGGGATAACGGCCTCAGCCCCATAGGTCATGGAAAAAGGTGTCTCCCTTGTTGACCGCCATAGTGTAGTCCGATAAGTCCATAAGACGTGCGGCAGCTCTTCCACCCATCTTCCCTTGGCGTCATCCAGTCTCTTCTTAAGCCCACTAACTATGACCTTGTTGACAGTCTCGGCCTGCCCATTTCCTTGAGGATAAGCTGGAATTGAGTACCTGTTAGTGATTCCCAGTTCACAGCAGTATCTTCTAAAGGCCTTGCTGTCAAATTGGAGTCCATTATCTGAAATAACGGTACGAGGGACCCCAAATCGGGTATAATGTTTCTCCAGATGAATTTCTTAGCATCCATATCTCTGATATTTGCCAATGGCTCAGTTTTGACCTATTTGGTGAAGTAGTTTGTGCCGACCAGCAGATACCTCTTATTTCCCACTACCTTTGGGAAAGGGCCTACAATATCCAGGCCCTACTGGGCGAACAGTAATGGACTGGTCAAAGGGTTGAGGACCCCGCTTGGCTGATGAATATTTGGGGCAAACCTTTGGCACTGGTCACACTTCTTAACGTATTCCAGGGGCTTCCTTCTGCATCCTCGGCTACCAATATCCCTGGGTAATGGCTCGGTGCGACAAAGATCTTCCTCCTGTGTGACTCCCACAAATCCCTTCGTGCAGCTCTTCAAGCAGTAACTTTGATGCTTCTGGGTGAATACACAATAAATATGGCCCAGAATAGGAGCGCCTATACAATTTGTGATCCTCGAACAACCAAAACCGAGGGGCGTTTCTTCGTATTTTTTCAGCCTTTGATTTCTCCTCGGGTAGGACATCATCTTTGAGGAACCTTACTATAGGGTCCATCCAACTAGGACCCACTCTAACCTCATGGATATGGACCATGCCTTTTTCTACTTCATTTGCTCTATCCAGATGCTCGACAAGAATAATTCGAGGCAGACTCCCTGCCGAGGAAGTAGCAAGCGTGGCCAATGAATCTGCATGAGTGTTTCCACTTCTGGAGACATGTGACAGGCTGAAAAGATCGAAGTCTGACTGCAAGCGTTTGACCTGGCTTAAGTACTCTTGCATCCTTGCGTCTTTGGCTTCTAACTCTCCCTTTACCTGGCCTACCACTAGTCTCGAGTTCGAGAACATCTCTACTGCTTTTCCTCCGATTTTCTGTACCATGGTCATTACTTGTAACAAGGCCTCGTACTCGGTTTCGTTATTCGTGGCCGGGAACCCAAGTCTCAGGGATTTCTCTATGGTAGTCCTCTCAGGAGATATCAGGACTAGCCCCATTCCGGACCCCCTTTGATTTGCTGCCCCATCAACGTACACCTTCCAACATGGGTTCCGGGCGTAAAGATTACCCCAACCAATTTTCCCTCCATGTTGCGCTCCTCTGCTACTATTTCTATAGGCAGTTCAACGAATTCGGCCATCAAGTCAGCTAGGACCTGGCCCTTTATGGAGGTCCAAGGCATGTACTTAATGTCAAAAGCTCCCAGAATTGTGCTCCATATGGCGATCCTTCCAGTGTAATCAGCGGTCCGAAGTACGGACTTCAAGGGTAGTTGGGTTAGAACAACCACTGTGTGGGCTTGGAAATAATGGGGAAGTTTTCGCGTAGCATGAATCACAGCCAGTATAACCTTCTCCAGGGGTAAGTATCTGACCTCAGCTTCATGCAGCGACTTGCTCACGTAATAGATTGGCTTTTGAAGGCCATTGTCATCCCGTATTAGCACCAAGCTCAAGCATGGGGGGCCACAGCAATACATGCGTATAGGACTTCATCGGCCTTAGGGCTGGACATGATAGGTATTCCTTGAGTTGCTGGAAGGCCACAATACAGTCCTTAGACCACTCAAACCCTTTCCACTTGTTGATTAAGAGATAGAACGGTCTACACCGATCCGTTGACCTGGAAATGAATCAATTCAGGGCTGCGATCATCCCATTTAGCTTTTGAACCTCCTTGGTGTTTTGCGGTGGTTTTAGATCATTTATAGCATTGATATGGTCGGGGTTAACCTCAATTCCCCTATGAGTAACCATGTAACCCAAAAACTTTCCTGATCCCAAGCCAAATGAGCATTTGGAAGCGTTTAGACGCAGCTTATGCTTCCTTAAGACACCAAAGGTGCTGCCGTGGTATCTTAAATGTTCGGACACCACTTTACTCTTCACCACCATATCATCGACATAGATTTCGATGCTCTTACCCAACTGCGGCTCGAACATTCTCGTCATCATCCTTTGATAAGTGGACCCTGCGTTCTTCAGACCTAACGACATCACCTTGTAGTGATAGTTCCCAGTTGATGTCACGAAGGCTGTCTTCTCCTGATCCTCCAAGGATAGTGGTATTTGATGATAGCCTTGAAAGGCATCTAAGAAGCTCATTCGAGGATGGCTTGCTGTTGCATTCACCAGCTGGTCTATCCGAGACATAGGGAACGGGTCTTTTGGGCATGTTTTATTTAGGTCCGTGAAGTCCACACAGACCCATCATTTCCCACTTTTCTTCTTGACCACCATGGTGTTGGCCAACCATTTGGGGTAAAAAACCTCTTTGATAGCTCCTGCACGCTTAAGTTTCGCCACTTCGTCCCTAATCGCATCGGCGTGCTCTTTTGATGGGCGACGGGTGGCTGCTTCTTGGGAGTGATGGACGGGTTGACATTGAGATGGTGACAGATGAAGGCTGAATCAATCCTGGGAGCATCACAGGCATCCCATGCAAATACGTCAATGTTCCTTTTGAGAAACTCAATTAACTCCTCCTTCTCTTGAAGAGGCAGTTGAGCCCCTACCTGAAAGAACTTCTCCGGGTCACCACCAATAACCACCTCCTCTAAATCTTCGCATTTCACTTCCTCGGCAGTTGTATCAGGAGGTGAAACCCGGGCCCTTGATTGTTATAAATTCTTTTTAGCAGAGGCCGAGGGCTCCACATCGAGCCGATGTGAGACGACAGCCACCACACACTGCCTTGCCGTGGACTGGCAACCACGTATTTCGAGAATTTGGTCCCCTGATGGGAATTTCACCTTCTGATGCAATGAGGAAGCAACAATCTCTAAGGTATGGAGCCAGGGCCTACCGACGATGGCTGTGTAGGGAGAGTAGGTGTCTACCACGATAAAGTTCACCTTCACTATCTTTGAGCTGGTCTGGATGGGTAGCCTGATCATGCCCTTTGGAGTGACCAGCTTCCCGTTGAAACTCATCAGAGGAGAGCTATGGGGTACATTACCTCAGCCGCATTGCCGCCATCCACCATCACTCTTTTCACATCGTAGTCCCCGATTCTGAGAGTGATCAATAGCGCATCATCATGGGGCTGGGTGGTTCCGATCTTGTCTTCTTTTGAAAAACTCAAAATTGGGCGAAAATTCATTCTGGCCCTCTTCGGCCCTGGCCGGGACTCCTCGGCAGGCAGTTGAGTCACGGATAACACTCGTGAAGGGCGCGTGCCTGTTCTTCTTGGCATGGCTAGGATTACATTGATTGTCCCCACAGGTGGCCTTAGGGCAGTATCTCTCTGGGGTTCCTGGTGGGTTTGGCCTTGATGACCCTCGGAATGATGTAGAAGGTGCTTCAGCTTCCTTTCTCGGACTAGCTGGTCTAGATAGTTCTAGAGGTTCCTGTAGTTCTCCGTGGTGTGTCCGTGGTCTTGGTGGTATTGGCAGTAAAATTTCTGATTGCGCCTCGTGGACTCTCTTACCATTTTATTCGGTCACTTAAAGTAGGGCTTGTTCTTTATTTTCTCCAACACCTGATGTACTGGTTCTCGGAATACAATATTGATAGTCTGTGTGTTGGCTGTTCCGGATTGCCCTACGAAGTCTCTCCTCGGGCGGCTGCTGTTATATCGGTCTGACCTGAAATCCCTCATTTCCTGAGGGATAACCTTCTCTTTTTCTCTACCTTGCAACTGGTCTTCCTCCACTCATTTATACTTATCAATCCAATCCATCAGTTGGCGCATACTGGTGGCGGGCTTGCCAGTCAGAGACTTCCTCAAGCCATGCTCAGCTGAGAGACTATTTTTGAAGGTGATAATGGCGACATCGTCAAAATTGTCGTCCATTTCATTGTATGTCTCCCAATATCTGTCCGAGTAGGCCTTTAGAGTTTCTCCATCATGCATGGATAATGACAACAAAGCACCCAAAGGTCGAGGAGCTCTGCTGTTTGTAACGAAGCAGGAGCCAAAAGCTTGGGTTAGCTGCCTGTATGAATTTATGGAATTCATCTTTAAGCCATTAAACCACCTCATTGCCACTGATCCCAAACTAGATGGGAAAACCTTGCACATCAGCGTCTCGTTTTTAGAATGGACAGCCATCATTTGGTTGAACTGGCTCACATGCTCCACAGGGTCTGTTTTATTGTTGTAAATGGCGAAGGTTGGCTGCTGGAACCGTCGAGGAAGTGTAGCCCTTCTATGTGGTGCGTGAAAGGTGACTTGGAGAGTTGATCCAATGCCCTGCTCATGGCATCGTTTCCCAAGCCCCTAGGAGATGGGCTTTTGCGCTAACGCCTCCGGTAGTGCTCTTTTTCATGAGAAAATGTCTCACTTAGGGGAGTCCTCGATCTTTGTCTATAGTCATCGTCACTTTCATCATCGGAGGGTATGTCAGGCTTAGAACGAGATCACCTTCATTGTGCATGGCATAGCTTTCTCTTCAAATCGTCTATCTCTCGCTGCATGGCCTGCTTATCGTTTTGTTTCTGAGAAACATGACTCCTAACTTCTTCTGGTTACGTGGCCCGGTTGTTATTTTGTCTCTAGAGCACGTGACTGCCCACACGAGAATAGCTTTTGCTGGTTTGAGTGGTGTTTACACTTCCCTCTTGAAACCTTCCATTCTCTTCATTTCGATCACGTTTAAGGTTAGGAAAGTTACCCTGTTGTTGGGATCTAGCCGGTTCGGGCTGATGGGAGCCTGCTTGATGAGGGCCTGATCCTACCATGCTTAATTGTTGCCCTTACTAATACATAAGTTCTTCCCACGGACGGCGCCAATTGTAGGGACTGGATTCGAGCACTTCTTCTATTGGAGGAGTGGACTCAAGCCCAACTGGCCCAATACAATAAATTTATAGAGAGTAGGTTCAAGAACTAGGTCTTAGTGAGGATTACAATAACCAAACACGGTTATGAACAGATCGAGCAACAAGGACATGGACTAAAGTATAAAATTCTGTCCTAGGGTCTTTCGTTCGAGGAACTTGGTGTTCTTATTCTTTCTTCAGTGCTGGGTTGCAAAAGTTTTCCAGAATCATGTAAGTTGCCACTGTCCTCCTTTCTTTTTTCTCCTCCTTTCTGATTTTTGATCCCCCATTCTTGGAGGATCTCTCACATTATATATCTCCTTCCAGTCGATCTTGGCCCTCCATCTGTTGATCATGCAGGTCATTACTCGAGTGCTCATCCCATCAGTCACCTTCCCAAACCCTCTGTGAGTTGCAGCAACCAAGACCGCACTGTTCAGGGGTCATTTCCTCATTAATGCGGCCAGAACGTTAGTTGGGTGCATTCAATGAGGAGGTGACAGTTTCTCCTTGAATTGCTCCTACATCATACCCCCATGGGTGTCCTACTGTACTTGTCCTTTTTCTGGGGGCACTCTGGGAGGCTGCCTTTAACGGCGTGCTGTTCTTTCCTTTTGGGATATGGGATGCCGAGAACAGGATCGTCCTCGGCAACGTTTCTAGGCTATTTGGGCTTTCTTCGTTCGTCCTCGGCCATTTCTTCCTCCTCGACGTGGGCCTTGGGCTTAGTATAAAGTGGGCCGGGGTTGTCAAATTCTTTGGCCCCACATTTACCATTCAATCCAAAAATTTATTTTTATGCATAAATTTATACTACAAAAAATTGAAATTGAAATATTTGATTGATGACATAGCTATGATCTTTAAAATTCTATAAATTTTTTGCAAGAATAGAAAATATAAGAAGAAAATGTAATCTAATGGTGAATTTGTCAAAATTCACTTCTAATAAAAAAATATATTGAGTTAAATTGTAGTTTTAGGCTTCAACCAAATTTGTTGTCAAACTTAGAATCTAATGGGTTAATTTTTCAATCAAATAGACATTCATGGGTGTCAAAATATAAGGTTCATATTTGATGTTGTACAAAATAAATTGATTTCTTTTTCATATAATTCTTTGTTGTAGAAATGTTACTTATTAGAGTTATGTTATGAACAAAATCACAATATTTTTAGAATAGCTTAGGTGTCAATCCATCATAGGTTAAAATAAAATATTATATTGAGATTTACTACAACTAAAACAAGGGTGTTGTAAAAATATTGTGACGTTATGTTATCTTCCTAAAGTCTAGACTCTCTTTACTCATCGAGCCTTTAGGTAATTCAATTAAAAAACATTGCATAAAACAAAACAAAAAACATATGGAAAAGGCCATCTGGCCAAGGAGGAGCCCAACAATTATAACTCCGCATGGTCCATGAAATGTGAATATTGAATGCAAATACTAGCCGTTTGTTTTGATGTTAAGTCTACTAGAATATAGTATCAAAGACCAATTTGCCTTATACTATCGGTTTACACTTTTACATCCTAAACTATACCTTATTTTACATTTTGTCTCCTAAACTATCAAAATTCACTACCAACCATCCAAAGTTATAACTTCGTAACAAACGATAGAGGATAAATTGGTATTTTAATGCTAAAGTTTGTTGGACTTAACCCCAAAACAACCGACATGGGATTAAGTGTTATAGGGTTATAACTTTGGGAGGTCGATAGTATATTTCGATAGTTCATGACACAAAGTGTAAATATGCATGATATAATTTACCATGAAAAAGCTCAATTTTCCCAAAATTATATCAACTCTCAGTCTACAAAAGAGTGCAACACTTTAATTCATTTTTGCTCTGTTTGTTTCGCTGTAAAATATTTGACTGAAAACATTTTCAATTTATAATGTTTAGTCACTAACATGAAAATAGGAAATCATTTTCAGGTGTTTATTTCATGGTAAAATATTTTTTTTAAAAAAATTTCCTAATCTCACAACCAGGCACCATTCCCATTTCCCACTACCTCTCTTCACCAACTTCATTACTTCCATTTCCATTTCCATTTTCAACTCTAGATGACCAGCCATCACCGAACCACATCAAGAACAAAATAAATCCCAAGGAACGTTTTGTTCTTGACTAGCTATCTAACCTTTTACCATTCCCTTGTAGCTATTCAGCACCAAACCCATTTAGGGCTCGTTTTGATTGAGAGGGAGTAGAATAGATATTTTGAAAATCCCATAAAACAAGTAGCTGAAGTTCGAGCAGTTGATGGGTTTTTACAGCCGAAGAGAAATTACGAGGGGACTTTCCTTCAGAAACTGAAGGGTAAAACTGCAATAGAATGTTAAGTGTTGAATTGAGTCTTGACTTTGTTGCTAATGTAGTGAACAAAGGGAATTTAGGGAGAAGGAAATTTTTTAAGTTTGTGATGGAAATATTGCATGACATGAGGACCAAAGGCGTAAGCCTTGATTTAGAGACACTATCGATTGTGTTGGACAGTTTCATCAGGGCTCATCAAGTGTCGAAAGCAATACAAATTTTTGGAAATGTAGAAGAGTTTGGGTTGAAATGTTATACCGAGTGTTTGAATGTGCTTTTACAATGTGCTAGGTGGCTAAATTTTAAATGAGGTACCTAACTAATAGTAGTTAAGGTACTGTACTTAAGTTTTTCCCTAACTCTATACCCGTTGGAGATTTCGATGGGTGTCTGAAGTATTATAAGAGTATATATGCTGATTGCTGATGAGTAATAACTATGACCTGGATGTTATTAGTTATACCAAATTAATTGCTGCCTTTTTTAAAGCCCGTAAAGTGGCTGATGCACCTGAATTATTGTTTGATGAGATGTTGAGTCGTGGTCTTATTCCCTGCACTAGCACTATATCCTCCTATTCCTTGAACCTTTGTGTAGCTATGGTCCGCCCCATGCTGCTATGATAATTTGCAAAAAAGCCAGCAAAGTTGGATGTAGAATTGTAGAATATCGTTTTGTGGGAAAGAATTAAGATTATTAGGGTTTCCACCTTTTCCATCTTCACAAGCTCAAGAGGCCCATTATGTGATCCCAATATGGACTGAATGGATCCATAGCAGTTGTTACGACAAGTCTATCAATGTGTTCAGAGCCCATCATGGGTAATAGCAGATGGTGTAGATTTAAAAAGACTTTTAAGCCCCATTCCCAAAATCACCATTGTTTTATTGGGTAAAGTCTGCTCATATGTGCAAATTGTGGCCCTAATTTAATAAGGCATCATTGAATTATGGACTTACCAATAGCTTTTTGCCTTTTTCAATAAATAAAAACTAGGGTAAATAACACCCCAAACATTCTCTATAAGTTGGTACAAAATACAGAATGGAAGATGTTGATACCAAAAAAAAAAAAAAAAAAATCATTGGGTTTAGGAACACTGAGTGTTCATACTTCATACACTCCAAAAAAAAGGCTGATACTTCATAGTTCATATACTTACGCATCAAAAGATAAGATGGAAAGTTTAGGAACACATTTTTTGTGACAAATCTCTTGCCACAATTTTGTTATGGTTGATTGTGAGTGGTGTAAAAAAATAGTATATTTATATGAAAGTGATTATATATAGTGGCGACTCCAGGAATTTTGTCTAGGGTGTTCCTATTTCACTTTAAAAAAATTTCGGGTCATTTCAGTCTATTTTGGGTGTTTCGGGACGTTTCGATAAATACTGGCCGAAATTTAAGATTTGGTCAACATGAAGTTTGTGCTTTTAAAAAAAAAAAAATCTTAAAACCAAAAAAAATTTGCATTCTGTACACCGAAAAACCTTAAAAGGAAAAAAAATGAAGAAAGGTACCTGAACAATAAACTATAAGTTCATTTGAAATATTAATAAAATTATTAATTATTATTGTTTAATTGTTTCATAAATTTGTTTGTCTTTTATAAACTATAATTTGTTGTATTGTTATTTCATTAATTATTAAATTATTAATTGTTGTTTAGCTTAATATAATTTAATTTATTTGTCTTTTATAATGTATTAGTTAATTAAATTATTAATTATTGGTGTTTAGTTACTTCATTAATTTTTTTTACTAACTACTAATAGTCTAAAAAAAATTCTATATAAATTAATATATCTAATTACATTTCAAAATTTTACCTCTTTTATTCAAATTATTTTAAGCTAATTTCACAACTCAATAAAAAAATTAAAAAGCATAATAAGCCTTCCACGTAGGAGTGGTCAAAAAGAAAAAAAAAAGAAAACTATAAACGATTTTCTAAGAAATTAAAACAAAAATCAAAAATAAAAAAATAAAAAAAGTAAAAGAGTGGCAGAGAAACCGACGTGGTTTGTCTGCCCATTAGTAACTTTTGTAAAAATAAAAAAATAAATAAAGAAAGCATTTAATAAGAAGTAGAAAGTGGGTTGGTGTGAGTACACGTGTGGTGTCAGTACACACAAAATAAGACTACATGAACCACACAAAACAAAAGGACCCAGGTGGTGCGGCTGTAGCCTAAACAACAGATAAGAAGAAGAGAAAAATGAAAAAGAAAAAAAGAAGAGAGGTGAACTACAGACGAGACTGAAGGAGGAAGATGAAGGGATAATTAGCTAAACGTTAACAACGACCATCAAAGTGGTGCTGGGCCTGAAGGTGACTTGACCCATTTGGTACTTCTATGTTTTTTTTTTATTTTTTTTTTTTTTTGAGAATACGTTTGGGTTGGGCCTGTTGGGTATTTGTTTAGGATTGATGTTGGTTTTTTTTTTTTTTTTTTTTTGGGGCTTGCTCTGTTACAAATATCTTTTTATTTTTTTAGATTCTCTGCTACAATTTTTATTTTTAAGATTTTAGTTCAAAATTTGTTTAGCATACAAATTTTGAGAGTGTTCCTGATATTACTTGAGGATGTTCCTTTTTTTTTTTTTTTTTTAAGGATAAACAAATAAAAAAATTTAAATTATTATATATATAATTTTTTTTTTTCAAGTCAGGTGTTCCTGAGAACACCCTGGACTCTGAGTGGCGTCGCCACTGATTATATACCACAGCCGATCACATTAGACTAGTTATATTAAAGCTGTGGTCAATTGAAAATTAAATATTCTTCTAAAAAAATAAAAATATGATTTTTTCCCTACATAATTTAATTTTAATTATTTCTTATTGGGGAAAATGATACGGGTTCGGGTTCGTTTGGATTGAACTTATTGTTGTTGAAATTGAAACTGAAAATACTAGAGCAAAATAATTTTTAAATGTGTAAATAATACTGTAGATCTATTTTTAATATTTTTTAATATGTAAACAGTATATATACGGTATATAAACAGTATATATATTATTTATAACAGTAAAATTTGTCTCCCAACGTCAATAAATGCAGGTAAAAAAAAAAAAAAAAAAAAAAAAAAAGAAGGGGAAAACGCACTTTAAGAAAACACAGACGTGAGATGCAGAGCCCAAACGTCCTCGAAGTATTTTTTAAATGACCGTTCACACCAGAGATTGGTGGTTTCTTGGAAGAAAAATGTCTCTTAGTGAGCGTTTGGTTTCACCTGAAACCAACGTTCATGTTTTCATTTCATGTCTCTGTTTTTTTTTTTTTTTTTAGACAGTAAATTTATTGAGTAAAGACAAAAATTACTGTTTATATATTATAACAGTATTATTCACGTACTGTAACAGTACTGTTCACGTATTAAAAATATTAAAAATAGGTCTTATGGTACTTTTTACATATTTAAAAATTATTTTATTACAGTGTTTTCAGTTTTCAGTTTTCAGTTTTAGCAACAATAAGTTCAATCCAAACGGACCCTTACACGCGCACAATTCTTTAACTACCCACAATATTCAGAACAAATTCTGAAGAGGTGTGTGTATAACAGGTGTGGATAGACATTGCCCTTTTTGGAATTTCAACTATTCTTACCAATCAATAGCGCAAAGAACAAATATTTCAAGATCTTCCATTGTAATTGGAAGGGGTAATATTCATATATTGTGGCAACACATACAATACGAGTACAACACATGTAACCTTGCTACTGCTCAGAATAGTGTCAGTTACTAAAAACAAGGCCATAAAGGTACACCATAAGAATGTCTTCAGAATTGTACCCAGGGAAAAGTAAAAACACAACACACAACAAGTGGGGGAGACAATATAGGGTATACATATAAGGAGGATCGAGACACATGCAGACTGCGTACTTTATGATATGAAGAAACACAAACCGGTATCATATTTAGTCAGCCACTATGATCGGCGATGTTGTCAGCCACTTCATCCGCAGCATTGGGTAGGTTCTCCATCAGATTGAAATTCACCTTCGGAAAAAAATAGTGATTTCATAATTCAATTTCACTAAGGAAAAAAAAAAAAGACAAAACCCCAAGCCATATATGCAACATAAATAAAAAGAAGAAAAAGAGATGGAACTGAAGCCACTTACCATGGCAAGGAATCCAATAAAAGCTGTAAAAAGGAAGAAGCTAGCACTCATCCATTTGCCATGAAAAGAGAAGCGTAGTGCAGAGCGTGCAAACTCCAAAGTGCATACCTTAATCAACTGCATCTTATCTTGTGGAGTAATAAATTTCATGAAACAGATGAAGTAACAACCATGGAAACTAAACACCAAGTGTGCCAAAATTATATCCTTTATCATATAAAGCACAACTTCATGAGCAAGCACATATGCGCGTTTGACCAAGAAACCTACCCACCGCCCCGTTGCTTTGTTCAGTAATAATATCAAGATTGCATACAACGCATAGCATATTGGACTTCCTAAAATGATGAAGCCTAAGTGAGATAAGAAAGCCCATTTCTTCTTATAGGCCATTAATGCAGGTACAATATTGTTGAAAACTTTCTGGTCCAGTAGGAAACTCAAACAGGCCATGAAAGCAACGTTGAACACTACTGAAAGTAAAAAAAACAAGCAACGTTGAATCCTTGTAGGTTGTGCCGCATCAGTTTGCATCCTCATTTGCTCTGGATTCTCATATTTTGTGATTTCCTCAGTCAGTCCGTCTCTGGCCGTAGAAGAATTTGCTTCCAAATCTTGGCCATTCGAGTTAGGTTTACCCTAATGATATAAAGAATAAAACCTTTCTAAATCAGTAAATGAATCTAAAAGCTGATTACCAAAATAGGTTTAGTGGAACAACATAATATTTTCAGTTACTAATCAACAAAAGTTCCCCACAAAAAATCTCCTTCAAAGCATCATCCTCGTCAAAGATGTTCTTTGTAGGGGTTCAAATAACGACTAGTAGAATAGACAAATAATCACATCAAGAACAGACTTATACTTTGCTACAACACCTACCTATTTTATTTTTGGGTAAAAATGGCAGTGTTTATCCAATATTCCAATTAGATGATTAAACATTAATCAAAACTTTAACAAAAAACTATATCCTTAACGGCTGAGGAATTTCACCTAACCAAAAACTCTCCTCACTCACACTTTATGAAAATTTAGTTAACTTAAATTCCACTCTGTTTCTTGTTCTTAAAACAGAGCACAGCTTCTAATTTTTAAACAATCCAAGGAGCAACCTTAAGTCCTCCACTAGCATCCTTGCACAAAAGCTTCCTGGGTAGCTTCTAGCAAGAGAGAGCTACTCTGTAAGCCATTACTAAAAGATTAAGTTTATCATCCAATTATCAGCGATTTCATCGAAACTTTATTTTTTGAGAAGAGACTCCAACAAAATTTGGACTATGGAGACTTAAATAAAAGTATTGGCTTGACACGCTACATACGTGCTGCTACAAAGGGATCTGGATGTGATAAATTGATAATAGGATATGGTTCATTGCAGCCATCTCTCTCTCTCTCTCTCTCTCTCTCTCTATATATATATATATATATAGCTAACTATATAATAAATATTATATTATTGTTTCACATATTATAATTTAAGCATTTTATTCATTCATAACTCGAATTTTGACTTTTAAAAAAATTGAAAAATTGATCATTTGTATGAGCAAAATCTAAATAGATAAATAACATAATAAAATGTTTATCAAAAAAAAAAAAACATAACAAATGCACTTTCTTTTATGAAGGTTTAAAAAAAATATAATTACATTAAAATATTATTAGTATTCAAATGAATAACTTTTCATTTTTCAAATTTGTCTCAAATACTATATATTCAAGATATGCAAAATTGTGTGTCATCTATATTATATATATTTCCCCCTCAACTCATATCCTAACTTCGCTACTGATTTACATGCATATAAACCCTTCAAGAATATATATATATATATATATATATATATATTTGAGAATCCAGACCCGAAGTCACAACCCTTCAAGATTTAAGAAAGTAAAACTAAAAAAATCACAAAAATAAAAAGAAAAAACCTTTTATCTAATTCCCAGAACCCAACCTCACTATTTCTTAAAATATCAAATTCAAAAGCACCCAGCAATAGATGATTACATGCCTCATCGAGAAAAATGTGTGTGAGTGGGAGAAAGAAAGAGAGATGGAACCTCAGGTGCTTCTCCATTGTAAACAGACTCGGATGACATTTTCTTTGTTGAATTGCACCAATGAATATTAGCAAAGCGTAGGAGATTTTTTTGAGTGCTTACTCTTCTATTTTGCTTTGGGAAGTATGGGGTTTTCTTTGTTGAACTGCACCAATAGATATTAGCAATTGCGTTGAGGACTTTTTTGGTCTATTAGAATGCGGCGGACTTGGTTTTCGTAACTTTGCTGCTGCCTGGGGGGGAAATTTTTTTGCTGCCGTTTGCGTAACTTTTTTTGCTGCCTGGGGGAACTTTCATGGGGTTTTCTTTGTTGCTTTGGGAATTTGTAACTATTTTGCTGACTGGGGGGAACTATTAGAATGAGATCTTCAAGGTATAATTCACCTTGAAAACCGGCTTACAATGAGAAGGTGCATAAAATTTTATATATACATCATTAAGTGAGCGTTTGGGTAGAGCTGAAACTTGCGTTTCAGCTCTACGTTTTCATCTTTTTTTTTTTTTCCTTTTTGCCTGTGAACAGTAAAAATACTGTACAAGAGAAAAAAATACTATTTATACACTGTTCATGTACTGTTCATAGATCCCACGACACTATTCATACATTTAAAAATTATTTTGCTATAATGTTTTCAGTTTTCAATTTTCAGTTTCAGCAACAATAAACTCAATCCAAACAGACCCTAAAATTGCATGGGACACTTGAATTGTAACATTGAATAGGAATGACATCAACAGCGACATTAGAGGCACAAAGTTTGAAGACGGCCAGAAGAATCAAAAACTACTAATTTGTATGTAGCTATCAAACTCGTTTGATAAGAACTGCTTAATCAATATTTGTTATATTCCTTTTAGTGATAATAGAAGAATTTGATTGACTTAAGTTTGTTCTATTGAGTTCGTATAGAACCTGGCTATAACTAAGGACATTAATAGTCACTGTGTGATTATTAAAGCATTAGAAGAAGAAAATTCTTCAAAGTTTGTGATGGAAATGTTGCGTGACATGAGGATGGAAGGCATTAGCCTTGAATTAGAGATTCTATCAATTGTGTTGGACAGTTCCGTTAGGGCTGATCATCATCAAGCCATTTGGAAGTTAAATTGAAATATTTAATGAAATTGAGCCGATTATAGGTAATAAAGCCCAAAAAAAAAAAAAAAAAAGTTCATTGGTTATCATTTCCAAACAAGGACTATGGGTCATAAAACCAAAGATAATTGAGTCATAAAGCTCGAAGATGTAAATCCCACCATGCAGTTGAGATGTTGAGCCTAAGTGTGTGTTTGGGTTCGACTTGTTCCTGCGTTTCTGTTTTTTTTTTTTTTTTTTTTTTTTTTTTTTTTCACGCGTTTTGTTTTGGAGTAATGCGGTTACTGTTCATTGAACAGTAATCGCAAATGTTGACTTTCTGCAGTGAACAGTGCACATATGCACTGTTCACGGACCCACAAATTATACTTTTTAGCAACTTTTTATTAAAAATGGGTCTCACGGTACTATTCACACATTTAAAAATTATTTTGCTACAGTGTTTTCAGTTTTTAGTTTTCAGTTTCAGCAAAATAAGTTCTATCCAAACACACCCTAAGTATGCTTTGCATGGTAAAGACACAAGCACACACCTTTCATGTATAGATAAGAGGTTAGGTTTTGTTTATCAAAAAAAAAAAAAGAGGTTAGGTTTTATTCAAGATGAATTTACAGAAGGTTAATTGCACTATTTTACTTTGAGTCATAGAGAGTGATTTTGATTTTTTTTCTATTATGTTTTATAAACTAAAAGTGTTTTTCTAAAGGAAAATGGTGAGGTGGATTACTAAAGTCTAGTAGAAGACCTTGTGTAGGTAAAATGACATTTTTTAAATAACAAGTAAACAACGTTAAAACAACCAAAATCACAGATGAGTAAAGTGTAGATATCTCTAAAATAAAATAGTGGCAACCAAGGGTGGAGCCAGTAATTTTTGTTTAGGGGAGCTAAGTTGCGGCACTAATATATTTATCAAGACAACCCCTACATACATATATATATATATACATATATGTATGTATACACACATGTTTTTTTTTTTTATTATTATATATACACACATATACATATGCACACTTTTTTTATTTGATAAGTTATATGTATACACACGCCCAACAAAAAAAAAAAAAAAAAAAAGAGCTTGGTTATCTTCAATCAAAATTGTGGTAGTCAGATACCCTTCAAACAGTAGTATTTGGGACCCAATTAATTAGTATGTGAGCTATATCTTGATCCTATCGGTTTGGCCCCAAGCTTCACTTGGTTCATGTCTCAACAAAACCTTACTTTCAAGTGTTCCCATTTCGTTTCCCTCTCTACACTCTTGTGTTTCCCAATGTTTTTCCCTCGATATCTCTTTCTCCCCTCATATTTTTTCCAACCAACCTCTACAATGTTCACCTCCTCCTCATTTTATAGTCTCTCCTTTGTGAGGTTGTTATCATTACTTACCCACTTGACATGTACTCCCATATCCCTCTGAATCCCCATGGATCCTCACGACTTCAAAGGATTCTCTTGGAACTTGTTCTAGACGTAAATTAGTGTTTGACCATGAACTCCCCAAAGTCATTGACAATGCTTGGTATTGACCTCGATTTGACTACCTTCTCATGGCCTTTCCTTTGGCTGGCCTGTCGGTATTGGGCCCAATTTGGCCCGAGCGTAACTCTATTTCACTGAGGACTCTTGTCCATTTTATTAGTGAGCTAATCTCATCTCATCCGTGTTTGACTTTAACTATATGGGCCAACCTTGGTGTAATGGGCCTTGGCCGCATGGGCCCCTCTCTGTGTTGGGCTTCTGGTGACACAGGCTGTTCCCAGTCTCAGGTGTCCAAGCCCCTACAAAAATTATGTTTGATGGTGATCTTTCATGAAATAAAATTCATTTTTTCCATTTTCATAGTGAAATTCCTAAAAAGTTTCATTTTAAATACAAATTATCAAATTTTATATTAAAGTAAGTAAAAAATCTTTCAATTGAACTAATAAAATTTTTAAAAACATGAATGATCCAAAACTTGGAGGAATAAGTTAAGCTCCAAACATATTTGAAGCTATCTTACTCTAACCTATTATGTAGCAACTAAAGATACATTTTATGTGTAGTTTTAGTGACAAGGGAGCTGTTTGGTAATATATTTTGAACAACAGTTTTCAGTGTTTAAATAATATTATATATATTTCCGTACACTTTTTTACTTACACGTATTTTCAAAAAATACAAATAATGTTATTAGAACAATATTACCAAACGAGCCCAAGTTTTTTTTAATGAGTCAATGACTTGTTAATCGCCACATAACGGGTTAAAAAATGGGTATGACTTACCTCCAGTACTTTTTAAAAGGGAATATCCTTTTGTTTTAATAAAAGACTGTCATATCACCCACTAATTAAATAAAGATAGAGATTAAAACTCACTATCATTTGCCATTGTATATTTAAAACAAAAATGACATGTCCAGTAAAAAATGTACTAAAAGTAAGCTAAACTTTTAAAAAAGATAGATTCAAACATGTTTGATACCAAATTTTATCAAATATTAGTTGCTTCCCCCAATTAATTATTGGTTAATTAAATTATTGTTTATTAGTTGCACTAACACACACCCCATGTGCATTTACTTCCTCCAATTCAAATATCCCACTTTGGCCCCTTGCCCCCGTCTACCCCCCACTCAACAGATAAGCCCCATGGCCCCCCAATCACAAGAACCAATCAAATAAATTCACAATCACAAATCACAATACACTAAAAGACAATTAATTGTATCTCACCAACACCAACACCAACACCAACACCAATAGTCACCAACACCAATGGATAAAGCCAAAAACAGGGGCAAATACACTAAGCAATCAGATAAAAAGTCTCAAATAAAATCTCAAAGAGAGAGAGAGAGAGAGAATCTCATTTGCTTCCTTTTAGTCTTCAAATAATAGAGAGAGAGACAGAGAGTCTAAGAGAGAAACCCATACCCATTAACCCGTTAACCCATATATGTAAGAGACTAAAGAGAGAAAAAGATGAAATACCTTGAGGTTGAGGGAGCAAGGACGCCTGAGACTGAGGGGCGATGCCGTCGGGTAGCAAGTCGAGGCGAGGAAGACCGATCTCCGATGCCCAATGTGTTCTGGTTCTAGAGCTTGAGATTGAGGCCCGATGTGATGTGCTCTGGTTGCTGTTGCCGTTGGTTGTTGTCGTTGAGGCCCGATCTCCGTTGCCATTGGTTGTTGTCGTTAATGTGCTCTGTTTTGGTTTTGCTTTACTTTTTTTTTTTGATAAATGGTTTTGCTTTACTTGATGAATCTATTGCTCATGCTCTGGTTTCTTTAGGTTAGGTTGTAATCGCATATATTGGGTTTTGGTTTTTTATTTTTTATTTTTTTGAGAATCCGTGGGTTTGCTACCATGTTGGGTTTGCTTTACCTTGTTTTTTTCTTTAGATTGGATTTGTAATCTGTTGTTTAGGATTGATGTTGGGCTTTTTTTCCCAGGTGGGCTTGCTCTGTTACAATTTTATTTTATTTTATTTTATTTTTTTCAGATTTTAGTTCAAAACTTTTATTTGGGCTTTTTTTTTTTTTAGGGTGTTCCTAATTTTGGTTGAGGGTGTTCCTAATTTTTTTTAAAAGGTAAGGAACACCCTAGCCTGAACGTGGCGCTACCACTGTTGCAGGGAATTGACATTCAAGGCTGGCTATGCATATTGCCGAGTCTATTACACGAGAGGTTCACACCAATAATTTCGTCAAAATGTTCACTAGGTCATTATATTTATGACATCCATCTTCAAATATGAACAAACAATAATATATATGCTCAAATAGCCAAAATCGCCATTTACTATAAAAGAATACACACAGACACACTTAACATGGCAACAAGCTCAACTTCGACTGAGTTTCTTTTTGAATTTATTTTTGACAATTTTGGTAGTTCCAATAACAAAGTATGGGGATCCAAACCTTCCTTCTCCTTGTAAAATAAAACAGATAATATCACTAAACTATATGGGCTCTTAATTAAGAATTGCTTAAAAAGTGCAGCCTACTGATAGTAATTTTAATTAGTTTCCCTTCAAAAAAAATGAAATTGGTTCCTGTACATGTGTTTGAATTCAGGTTTTGAAAATGAGTTTAGGCATGTGAGTGTTTGGTTGTGATGATGATGGTTTAAAAAATTGGAATGGTAAAAAGAATTGGAAAAGAATCCGGTTTCCAATTTTAGACCGTTTAAAACACTTAATGTATTTATGGTCTGGTTTTTAGTTGAGCCGGTTGGTCCGATCCGATTTTTAAAATCATCTTGTGGCTTGTGAGTGCCCATTGGTAAACTTGGAAGAATGTGTCTTTGATTTGGGCATGGTTTGATTCAAAGGGGTTTATATATATAAAAGGACATATTGACATTGTGGTAATAGATGAAAGTGTAAATAATAAGGTTTGAAAACTAAGAGATTGATTTAGAAATGACCCTAAGCTTTAAAGGGTATCAAATGCATTTTATCCTTTGGTCTGTGTCATTTTCTTATGCTAAATAAGAATTGGATAGCCCAGTACATGACATTAATGACCATGAAACTCAGTTGCTAGCAAATAAAACTGCAAACAACCAAGCATAAAAAGCTGGGTATGCACTCTAATAAAGTTCTAAGGACCTTTGAAGTACGTATTTATCTATTCATAATCTTAACAAACAAAGAGATAGTTTTTATACTCCAAAGCTATTTAAAGCTGAAAAATAATTTAAAAAATTATAGAATTTATATGCGTATCAACCATTCAAGATTCAAGAGAGTAAACTGTAAAACTAAAAAAAATAACGAAAAGAAAAAGAAAAGGCCCTTTGTCAAAAACCCAGAAAACCTCACTGTCTTAAAATATCAAATTCAAATGCACCCAGCAATAGGCGCTTGCATGTTTCATCCAGGGAAGTGTGTGTGAGAATGGGAGAAAGAAAAAGAGAGAAAGAACCTCAGGTGGGTTCTTCAGTACTGTTAACAAACTCTATTTCGGACGACATTTTCTATCAGGACGTCCTCAGGCAGAGAGAGAGAAGTTGGAACTAAACTACACCGAGCGCTTCTATCAGGACGTACACAGACAAAGAGACTAAACTGCACCGAGCGCACTTGTTCGTTTCCTTATATGCACATATATGCAGCTAACAGGACCTCCACAGACAAAGAGAACTAAAGTGCACCAGGCGTGTTCATTTCCTTATGTATATATATGCGTTACCCTATTAGTTTGTTAAAAAAAAAAAAAAATTAAGAGAGCTTTCCTAGTAGTTTTTCAAAAAATTTGTCAAAAATAGTGTTTTTAATTTTAAGAGAGCTTTTCTCAAAAAGTTTGATATCATAATATATTATATCATATATATAAAATAAAAGTTGTGTTTAGACGCTGTAGTTACGTCACGTGGCTTCAACAAATTGCATAAATTTTAATAAATTTTTAGATTTTAAAAATAAATATATACATATTTTTTGGATAAATATGATAAATCAAATAATAAAAGAAAGTAGTATTTGATTTACAACTATAACAGCTGTGTCTATCTAAAATGTTATCAATAAACCCTAAAATCAATAGAATAGAATTACCTAAGGATAGAATTTAAATAAAAAAGAGATTCTTTCCTCTTAATGCTTTTTAAATATATATTATTTTTCTTCTCCTATAATTTCTAAATTGATAAAAATCATAATTTGATTACAATCCAAATTTGATCCTTTTCTTATTATAATATATAAGTTGATAAGAATCTTAATTAAAAAAATCAATGTAGTACACGTAAAAAAAGGTCCATCTAATCCCTTATTTTTTTATTTAAATTATATTACTACATGTAAAATCTTCTTCTTCTTCCAAAAAAAAAAAAAAAAACCTTACTACACGTAAAAATTCTAGAAAAGTTTTTACATTTAAAAAAAAAAGATATAATTTTTTTTCTCCAATAATTTCTAAGTTAATAAAAATCTTAATTTCATTATAATCCAAATTCTTCATCTAATCCTTTCTTAAAGTACACGTTAAAGTCTATCTAATTTCAGCTTCATAAACATCTATAAATTAGACTGACATTAGACCTTTTGTTCATATCAACTTCTTCAATGTGTAGTGCATATATATAAGATAATTCATAATAAATACATAAAAAAGAGATTCTTTCCTCTTGATGCTTTTTAGGTATATATTATTTTTCTTCTCCTATAATTTCTAAATTGATAAAAATCATAATTTGATTACAATCCAAATTTGATCTTTTTCTTATTATAATATATAAGCCGATAAGAATCTTACTTAAAAAAAACAAAGTAGTACACGTAAAAAAAGGTCCATCTAATCCTTCTTCTTTTTTTATTTAAATTATATTACTACATGTAAAATCTTCCAAAAAAAAAAAAAAAAAAACCTTACTACACGCAAAAATTGCAGAAAAGTTTTTACATTTAACAAAAAAAATAGATATAATTTTTCTTCTCTAATAATTTCTAAGTTAATAAAAATCTTAATTTCATTATAATCCAAATTCTTTATCTAATCCTTTCTTAAAGTACACGTTAAAGTCCATCTAATTTCAGCTTCATACACCTCTATAAATTAGACTAATATTAGACCTTTTGTTCATATCAACTTCTTCAATGTGGAGTGTATATATATAAGATAATTCATAATAAATACCTACCATACAGTTTTTTTCCTCTATTATTCCCTTCTTCTCCCTACAACCTTACACATATGTATTTGTTTACTCTAATTTTTTTTAATGTATTTGTTTAATTTAATTTTTTTTTCCATCAAATTGAATAGGTTTTGTGTATTTTTTGTCTTTTGTTTAACCTAATTTCCTAAAGTTTTATCCTATTTATTTGGTTATTGTTTGAGCATCAATCATTAAATAGAGTTAGACATGAATTTTTATTATTTTGTATATCATATATGAATTACACTCAACAATAGCACAGTTATGTTTTTGTTTAGTACAGTTTCATTTGAAGTTCTGCATATTGGACAAACTGCTTCAACGTAAACACCACGTCTAGATAAATTGTCCATTGCAAGTAAAGAATTACTCAATGATCTCCAAAAAAAAAGTAAGACATTTTTCCCCTTCACTTATTTTATTCTATTTATGCCTCAATAATTTTTATTTTGTTGGTCTTTTTGCTTCTTCTTTATTTATTTTTATTTATCTGTATTGCTCATATTGTTAATCGGGAAACTACTGTCTACCATTCTCTTTGTAGTTTAAGCCTTATTTGAAAAATCTTAATTAGGTGAACTAGATAGGAAATATTATGCTAAGCAGGGTTTTTTTTTTTTTTTTTTTTTTTTTTTTTTTTTATTTTGGTTTGTTAATAATGGAGAGAGAGGTTGAGATCAAAGAATACAGATTATTTTTCACAACAAAGGCCAAAATGGATGTTACTATTGAAAGGTATCACTTCTCAATTCTCATCATATCTCAATGCTAATGAATTTATTTATTTTATTTATTTTTTTGGTTGGGTGAAAATCACTCAAGTTTCAGTGTCTTCTCCCATGCTTTCAAGGACAAAAATTATATTTTCATGTATGTCTCTCTACTTTATATTTTTAAATGTTTAGTTATTTAGGTTATTCTTAATTACTGAATTGAGGTTTCCACTTAAATATGCTTTCAATCATTTTTTTAATAGCTTTTAATTATTAAATTCAAGGTTTTTCCATTTAAATATTACTTGAGCCCTAAATCTCAATATATTATGAAAAATCCTTTTATATTTCCTTTATGTATCTCATTTTATATTAGTTACGTAGTCATCTACCATTTTCCATTCAATTATTTTAGACATATATATATATATATATATATGCTTTTAAAACACTTTAGTCTCACACAATATGCATTCATTATTTAACTTAAAAGTAAAATATTCATTTATTTTTTATTTTTTATTTTATTATTTTATTTTAAGGAAATTAATAAAAAAATTGTTTACATTTGAATTTTAATTGAGCCATTAGGCTTAGAAACTGTGGTTGCGCCATATGACTTCACCAAATTGCAGAAATTTTATTAAATTTTTAGATTAAAAAAAAAACTAAAAATGAATAGTATACTACAAGGACTCTAATTCATTCTTATCATTAAATAAAATTAGATTAACATTATTTTTTTATTTGTTAGGATATATTTCTTAAATTAAGGGATAATATTTAATATAAAAAAAATTAATTTAGATAATATTTATCATCTAATTAACATTATTTTTTTATTTGTTAGGATATATTTCTTAAATTAGGGGATAATATTTAACATACAAAAATTTAATTTAGATAATATTTATCATCTAAATTTTCAAAATTTCAATATTATTAAATTAATATTATTTTATCTAAATATCAAGCTACAAAACTTGATTATTAAGGGATAAGCACAATCCAAATTCTTTAAGAGGTGATTAATATAAATCTATCCCAAGAAATAGTATATATTTCCAATAATTTGATAATCTCTATCTATCCCAAAAAACAATATATATCTCCATTAATTTGATAATTTTTAAGTTGATGACATTTAAAAAAAATATATATATAAATATATATATCAAAATTCCTTATATCTATCAACCACGTTCTCTTTCTCTCTCTTTTTTAAATTTATTATTATTATTATCATTATTATTTTCATTTTGCTTATTTTCTTTAGTGTTATTATTGGTTTTTTATCTTCATGTGATTTTAATTAATGAATTCAAAACATTTGAAATATTGTCATGTTTCTAAAGGCTTCTTCTTTGTTTTTGTATTTTGTTTTTATTAAATTGATTAGGTTTTGTGTATTGGTTGCCTTTTGTTTAAACTAATTTTCTTAGCTTTGATATAATTTATATGCTTAGGGTTAGGGTCTTAGAATTAATGATAAAATATTATTAGAATTAATAGATTAATTTTAACAATTTTTTTATTTGATTTTTATGTTACATCAAATTATCAAGATGTTCTACAAATGTATTCTTGAATTATCAACTTTAATTTTAATTTATAATATTATCAAAATTATATTAATTTTAGATTTATCAATTTTTTAGTACGTTTTCTTTAAATAATTATCAATTTAAAATTCAATTTTAGTATTATCAATTTAATTTAGTTTTAGGAAGAAATCTTACCCCTTATTTTAGTGAGATAATTATTTACACTTGATAATTTTTTCTTTTTTCTTTATTGAATTTATTAAAATATATAATTATTTATACATTTATTTTATAAGCTTTTTCATAAAACCATACAATGCACGGGTCTATAACTAATATATAGAGATATATATATATATATATATATATATTTTTAAAGAGAGCCTTTCCTAGTAGTTTATCAAAAAGTTTGTCAAAAATAGCGGACACACGTCAGAAAATAATGGATATACGTCAATTCACTAGAGTTCGTCAAAAATAATGGATATATACGTCAATCGTGTAGCTGATCATTTTCCTGGTAGTTTGTCGAAAATGATTGAAAGCAACCTCAATTCTCTGTAGGTGATCCATTTGCAAAGGATCAAATTTATGGGTAGAACTTATTTTTGTACCTAGCCGAGTACCAGGCATGCATTAAAGACCCTGAGGAAGCCACGTAGTGTCCTGCCTGCATTTTGGAAGCCGCCACCTTTGAATAAATTCAAAATCACTATTGACGGGGCTGTGTTTGCTTCTCAAAAAGCTGCTGGGGTGGGTGTTTTGGTTCGTGATGCAGATGGCAAGACCATTGGCGCTCTGAGCAAGAAGATATGGGCCCCTCTTAAAGCTGTAGAAGTAGAAGTAAAGGCTGTGGAGACTGGACTGCAATTTGCGAAAGACCTCCTCATTCACGACTTTATTCTTGAAAGTTGAAGGGGCAAAATTTAGCGCAATAGACTTTCACGACATTGGGCCTGACGGATCCGAGCCCATGGGCCGGCAATGGTAGAGCCCAGTGGCCTAAAGCAGTTCCATACTCTTGGCACGCACATATGATCTCCAAGGAAACCAGAAACCTAGCGCAAAGAGCATTCCAGAAGATACGCGCGTTATTCCTCTCTACAAGGAAATGTTTTGTCCATCACGTTTGGGATTACTTAAGATGACTCCTATAAGGAAAAGACTTCCATGTCAAGGAAGAAGGGTGAACCTACTACTATAAAAACCTCAATACCCTCGCAAATCAAGGTACGCATAATTTAACCTCTCTAGTACTCTAGAGTGGAGAACAATTCTAACTTGACCGTCGGAGGGTATTTGGTCGACACCATACCGGTGCCCTCGGCGAGATCACTTATTTCTTCTTGCAGGTTGTTAGCTTGAGCGAGCGTGGACCCTGTAGCTCACTGGTGATTTTACGGCATCATCAGCTGGCACCATCTGTGGGAAACGCGAAGAATTTAAGCCAGATTATCGCCTCCCGGACATAAGAGTCACATGATATTCACTCGCTCGATGGCTACCACCAACAACGCTCAAGAAGACGAGCCACCGAGATCTACTGCGTTAGAAAGGCAGGTCCAGACTCTCATGACAGCAGTAGAACGACTCACAAAGCAGAACCATGATCTGGAGGAGCAGCTACGCCAAAGGGACGCAGGACCTAACCTTCAGGAGCAAAACCAGGAAGGTAACAGTGCCGAGCGAAGGGAGCAGGAGAAGCCAGAAGGCAGCAATGCCCCAAGCCGACTGGAGCGGCAAAACGTGAGCCTTCCGTCTCTCATGGATTTTGCTCCCCCGCCTATCATCGCAGAGATGCAGGCGATGAAAGAACAGATGGAGGTCATGATGAACGCTCTTAAAGGGCGAGTATCTTCTGATCTCGACGATTTAGTGAACAGAACCGATTCACCATTCACCGCGCCCGTCAACTCATTCCCCCTGCCACCAAAGTTCCGGATGCCTCAGATTGAAAGTTACGACGGGGTCAAGGACCCTCTCGATCATCTAGAGACTTTCAAGACCCTGATGCACTTTCAGGGTGTACCAGACGAGATCATGTGCAGGGCGTTCTCGACCATGCTGAAGGGGCCTGCGAGGGTTTGGTTCAGTAGGTTGACACCAAACTCCATCAATACTTTCAAGGAGTTGAGCGCCCTGTTCACCTCACACTTCATAGGCAGACATCGATACAAAAGGTCCACCGCGTGCTTAATGAGCATCAAGCAGCGAGAAGACGAGACACTGGGAGCCTACATAACTCGTTTCAACAAAGAAGCCCTTTCGATTGACGAAGCTGACGATAAGATACTCGTAGCCGCATTCACTAGCAGGCTACGGAAGGGTAAGTTCTTGTTTTCCTTGTACAAGAATGACCCAAAAACCATGACAGACGTTCTCTATAGGGCTACCAAGTACATGAATGCAGAAGACGCGCTGCTGGCCCGCGAGGAAAAGCCTAAGAAGAGGGAAAGGCAGGAGTACACGAGACAAGATAGGGGGCGAAAGATCGCTAGAACCGGGGATCAACGTGATGAAAAGCGCTCCAGACCCCCCACTGGAAGATTCACCAATTTCACCTCATTAACAGCCCCGATCGACCAAGTATTGATGCAAATCAAAGATGAAGGAGCATTGACTTTCCTTGGAAAGTTGAAGGGAGACCCCAACAAAAGACTGAGAGACAAGTATTGTCGCTTTCACCGGGACCACGGGCACGACACAGCTAACTGCTACGACCTGAAGCAGCAGATTGAGGCCCTAATCAGGCAGGGGAAGTTACAGAGGTTCGTCAGCAGGGAAAGAACTGATACACCGGAGGAACAGGCCCCACGACGGGAGAACGAGCGCCCGAGACCACCCATAGGAGACATACGAATGATCGTAGGGGGCACAGCTACAGCCGGATCTTCCAAGAAAGCCCGCAAAACCTACCTTAGGATGGTCCATAGCGTCTAACTCACAGGATCCGTACCAAAGATGCCGCGAATAGATAACCCCGTCATAAACTTTTCAGAGGATGACACTCGGAGACTTCACCATCCCTATGACGACGCGCTAGTAGTCAGCCTGCAGATTGGGGATTATAATATGCACTGGGTCCTCATCAACAACGGTAGCTCAGCAGACATCTTGTACTATCCAGCATTCCAGCAGATGAGGATTGACAGGGAACGATTGTCCCCAACGAATGCCCCACTCGTAGGATTTGGGGGTACAAAGGTGTTCCCTTTGGGCGCAATAACGCTAGCTGTGACAGCGGGTGACTATCCTCAGCAGATCACTAAGGAGATAACGTTTCTCGTAGTCAACTGCTCGTCCGCCTACAACGCCATCCTCGGGCGACCCACTCTCAATTCCTGGAAAGCGGTAACTTCAACATACCACCTAATGATCAAATTTCCGATGGAATATGGGGTAGGAGAACTGCGGGGAAATCAAGTAGCAACACGAGAATGCTATATCGCCATGTTAGAGATGGAGGATTAGCAGCAGACAATGTGTATTGGGAAGCAGCAAGCATTAGCAGAGCCAGTTGAAGAGCTAGAAGAAGTAAGACTTGACGACACACGGCCTGAACGAACGACTAAAATTGGCACACTAGCCAGTTGGCCAGTACGACAGACGATCACGACTTTTCTAAGAAATAACCAAGACATCTTCGCCTGGAACCATGAAGACATGTCGAGAATCGACCCTTCGGTCATGGTCCACAGGTTGAATGTGTCGCCCTCCTTCCCTCCAGTCCGACAAAAGAAACGAGTCTTCGCTCAGGAGCGGGATAAGGCCATAGCCGAGGAAGTTCGGAAGTTACTGGAGGCAGGTTTCATCCAGGAAGTATACTATCCCGACTGGCTGGCGAATGTCGTTATGGTTAAAAAGGCCAACGGAAGTTGGAGGATGTGTGTAGACTTCACAGACCTCAACAAGGCTTGCCCCAAAGACAGCTACCCACTCCTACGGATAGATACCCTTGTGGATTCGACTACAAGACACCAGCTCCTAAGTTTTATGGACGCTTTATCTGGTTACAACCAGATCAGGATTGACGAATCTGATCAGGAGAAGACCTCTTTCGTCATGAGCCAGGGGTTATTCTGCTACAAAGTGATGCCTTTTGGACTCAAAAATGCTGGAGCAACATACCAAAGGCTAATAAACAAGATGTTTGCGCATCAGATCGGCAGAAACGTTAAGGTTTATGTTGACGACATGTTGGTTAAAAGCATGCACGAAGTGGATCACCTAGACGACCTCAGAGAGACATTCGATAGACTTCGATCGTTCAACATGAAGCTGAATCCGAACAAGTATGCATTCGGAGTAACGGCGGGAAAATTCTTGGGTTACATGGTATCCCAAAGAGGAATAGAGGTCAACCCGGAGAAGGTGTGGGCCATAATGGAGTTGGAACCACCAAGGACGGTCAAGGAGGTCTAAAGTCTAAATAGAAAGATCGCAGCTCTAAACAAGTTCGTCTCAAGGGCGACGGACAGGTGTTTGCCATTCTTTTGCACTCTGAGAAAGTCATTTGAGTGGACGGATGAATGCCAAACGGCCTTCAACGACTTAAAGACGTATCTCTCGTCTCCACCACTGCTCAGTCCGTCCGTACAAGGCGAGGAACTCTACCTTTATTTGGCAGTCTCGCATGCCGCAGTAAGCGTAGCCTTGGTGAGGGAGGAGGACGGGATACAGAAACCCGTTTACTTTACTAGCCGTGCACTCCGTGGAGCGGAAGAGAGGTACCCTCATATGGAAAAGTTGGCTTTCGCGTTAGTAATTGCTGCGCGGAGACTTAAGCCATACTTCCAAGCACATACAATCATTGTCTTAATGGACAAGCCACTGAGAAAAGCCATGAATAGCCCAAAAGCAGCAGGAAGAATGGCCTTGTGGGCAATCGAGTTAAGCGAATTCGACATCCAGTACCGCTCGCGGACGGCCATAAAAGGGTAGGCAGTAGCTGACTTCATCGCCGAGTTCACACTCGGGGAGGACCAGTTGGTAGAAGAGAAGGAACAGTGAAGTATCTACATAGACGGATCCTCAAACAGACGAGCCGGAGGAGCCGGAATAGTGATCTAAACTCCGCTGGGGGACACGATACAACGCATGATCCGACTGGATTTCCCAACAACCAACAACGAGGCAGAGTATGAAGCCTTGGTCGCAGGGTTAGACCTTGCAAAGGCCGCGGGAGCAGAAAACATAATTGCTCACTGCGATTCACAAGTGGTAACGAGTCAGATCAATGGCGACTACGAATGCAATAACGATAGAATGAAGAGGTATTTAGAAGAAGTGAAGTACCGAACCAACAGCCTCGAAGTTGAATTCATTCAGATCGCAAGAAAAGAGAACGAATGGGCTGACCACCTGCAAAAGCCGCATCAGCCAAATTCATGCTGGTTCCTGATCAAGTATTATCATTCGTCCAAATATCCTCACTTATTGATGACGGAACAAATATGCAGGTGGTAAACTCTGAATATAACTGGACCACGCCATTGATCTCCTACCTAAGGGCTGGGGTGTTACCAGAGGAAAAGGGCGCCGCAAGAAAGCTGAAGGTCCAGGCATCACGGTTCGTGCTGATAAAGGACGTCCTATATAAAAGGGGTTTCTCTCGACCGTACCTGAGGTGTTTGTGCCAAGAGGAAGCAGATTACGTGATGAGAGAAGTACACGAGGGTATCTGTGGGAACCACTCGGGCGCACGATCAATAGTACACAAATTGATCCGAGCAGGATACTATTGGCCTACAATGATGAAGGATGCATAAGCCTATATCTAATCTTGCGACAAATGCCAGAGGTTTAGCAATCTCATCAGACAGCCGTCCGAAGAACTGACACCTATGACGGCACCCTGACCGTTCGCACAATGTGGACTTGATATCATGGGCCCATTCCCGACGGCTATCCGACAGCTGAAATTCTTGGTCGTCGGCATAGACTACTTCACTAAGTGGGTCGAGGCGGAAACTTTAGCCACAATCACGGAGAAAAACATTCGGAGTTTTGTCTGGAGAAATATCGTATGCAGGTACGGGATACCCAGGGTACTGGTCTCTGACAACGGTAAGCAATTTGACAACAGCGCATTCAGAGACTTCTGCTCAGAGTTAGGGATCAAGAATCACTACTCGTCACCCGCACACCCATAGGCGAACGGGCAAGTTGAGGTCACAAACCGGTCCCTGCTCAAAATAGTCAAGACCCATCTTGAGGGGGCAAAGGGCATCTGGCCAGATGAACTACCTAGTGTCCTATGGGCATATAGAACCACAGCAAGAACTCCCATTAGGGAAACACCGTTCTGACTTGCATATGGAACCAAAGCTGTCATTCCCGCAAAAGTGGGTCTCACGAGCTACCGAGTGAAGAGCTACAACGAAGATAAGAACAAAGAAGCTATGCGCCTCCAGCTCGATCTAGTGGACGAAGTCAGAGCAGCAGCAAAACAGAGGTTGGCACGCTATCAGGATATCATGGCGAAACACTACAACAATAAAGTGAGGCACAGGGACTTCCAGGTCGGGGACCTCATACTACGGAAAGTAATGGGTGCCGCTAAAGATCCTTCACAAGGAAAACTCGGCCCCAACTGGGAAGGACCCTACAGGATCGCGTCATGGCAAAGGAAGGGCACCTACCACCTCGAGACGATGGACGGACAAAAGCTGCAGCACCCTTAGAACACGGAGCATCTTCGGAAATACTACCAGTAGAGAATATGGGGAACCGGCGATTTCCAAGCTTATTTTATTCTTTTAGCTACAATTTACTAGTTTTTTTTTTTTTTTTTTTTTCACTTTTGCTACGATCTTTTTGTGCCTTTTTAAGCCCAAGGGGGCAGGTACTTTTTTTACAAACGCATTTTCTTTAAAGAAGAATATTCAGACACAACTTTGATTTTCCACATGGATGTTTATTACGAATGGATATACTATATAGGAAACAAAGTCCACAAAGTGGACGGTCACTAAGATGGTGAAAAAACTGCCCACAAAGTGGACGGATCACCAAAATGGTGAACTTATTTACAAGTCCACAAAGTTGACGGATCACTAAGATGGTGAAAAAATTGCCCACAAAGTGGATGGATCACCAAAACGGTAAACTTATTTATAAGTCCACAAAGTGGACGGATCATCCAAAGTGTGAAATAACTGCCCACAAAGTGGACGGATCACCAAAACGGTGAACTTATTGACAAGCCCACAAAGTGGGCGGATCACCCTAAGCATGAAATAACTGCCCACAAAGTGGACGGATCACCAAAACGGTGAACTTATTTACAAATCCACAAAGTGGACGGATCACCCAAAGTATGAAATAACTGCCTACAAAGTGGACGGATTACTAAGATGGTGAAAAAACTGCCCACAAAGTGGACGGATCACCAAAACGGTGAACTAATTTACAAGTCCACAAAGTGGACGGCTCACCTAAAGGGTGAAATAATCACCCACAAAGCGGACGGATCAGCATAATGGAAAAATAACTTAGTCCACAAAGTGGACGGATCACACGAAATATAATTGAACTCCACAAAGTGGACGGATTGAACGTTGGCTAGAAATACTCTCGGATAGATGAGTATTTTCTTAATCTCCCCTTCATAAGGAGGACGGATATTTAGGAAAGTTCCAAACAGTAACAGAAAGTATAAAAATAAAGTAAAGCATTAATAACGGATAAAAAGCCCAGGGGGCAACTGTCTAATACAAAAAAGGATGGATTGTTCTCATAATAAATTACAAAAGAGACAAGTAATATCAATCTACTTTTTTGGGTCGGCATCTTGGACATCCTTCGATGGGACTGATTCTCCGTCACCCTGAACCGCATCGTCACCAAAGAGGTCGTTTGTATTCTCTGAAGCGACGGGCAAAGCAGACATCTGATCTTGATCATTGACGTTTATCATTGATACATCTAGTTCAGGGTAGGCTTTTTTAAGCTGACGGAGTGTATCGTCGAAGCCTTGAAGGAACGAACCCCCCAGCTCTCTCAACAAAGCGTCGGAGTCTCGATACTCACGGACCGCATCCTCCTTGGCTTGACGGAGCTTTTCCTTCAAGTCCTTTACTTCCTTGTCTTTGGCTTCCAAGGCCTTCCCAGCTTCCTCCGTCCTCTGCTCAAGCTCTTTTCTCGTCTGCTTTGACAGATCAAACTTCTTCTCCATTGTAGACTTCCACTTATGAAGTTGACTGAGTTCATCCTCCGTCTGCTCTGCCTTTGCCCATACATGTTCCAGAGCTGCCTCACGGTTTAGGCACCGGTCCATTAGGCCCTTCATCATAACCAAGGACTGAAATAAACAAGTTAAAAGGTATTAAACAGAAAGCTGAGAAAAATAGACGGACTTAAACCGATGGATAAAGTTACCTGTGCAACGGCGAATAAACCCGTCTCCCCCATTTCCTCCGTCAAATGATTGCCCAGGTCCTCGTAGTCCTCCAAGGAAATTATTGACGAAAGTCTCTCCAAGGCAAATTTGGAGTCGTCACGGAAAAGTGGAGGAGGCTTCTCCTGGCTGGTGGACGGGGCCTTCATTAAGCCCTTGCCAGATCCTTATTTTGCTGGGGTGACGGTCTTCACACCCTCAGCCATCAACCCTACGACGGGTTCCAAAGGGACCTTCTGCTGCTTATGTGGACGGTCAGACTTGGACGGCTGCTTCCTCTTCGCTGACGACATCGTCCCCTTAGGAACCATAACCTCGCCCGTCTCCTTTTGCTTGGCGGCCTATGATTTTATCAGTGCCCTCCTCTTTGCGTCGTCCATTTCTGTAATACAGGACGGATGAAGTTATCTACATAAATTAAAACTATTTACGCAAAGTAAAAATTGACGGACTTACGTTGGTGAACTCTTTCGTCGTATCTGATGGCTTCACGGGTAGGTTTGGGACCGTCACAATACCAATGGATTGTTCGAGGATTTACCAACTTCGCCCAAGTCCGTTCTTCCGGCTTCGTCTTTTGGAAAATCCTTTCTAGGAAGCCAAACTCTTCAACGCTGACTTGGGGGCGCCGTCTACCTGCAGATGAAATAGACGGTTAAAGAAAACGACTAAAGATGACAAATGTAAAATATCAAGCAAAATGTGACAGATTCATACGAGATGAATGTAAAACCCCCCAAGTTGTGTCGACGAGCAAAAACTTCGTCTCTCCTGGATGGCTCATCCATCTGTCACCCTCTAGGAAGAAATAACGACTCTTCCAATCTCTATTTGAGTCAGGTGTTTCAAAAATAACTTTCAGCAACGGGCTCCTACTGGCAAAACTATAAATTCCCCTTGACCTATCAATCTCATCTGGATGGTAGCAATGAAGGAATTCACGCACCGTCAGCCTCCGTGCTCTGTCAGTCATCGCACCATAGAGTATCTCCATGGCTATGAAGACCTTCCAGGCATTTGGGGATATCTGGTTGATGGACAGACCCAGATATTTTAAAAGCTCTCTATGCAGTGTACTTAGCGAAAATCTAAGTCCCGCCTTCAGCATCTGTTCATACACTCCGACACCTTCCACCCCGTCGTAATAGCATTTCTCTGATACGTAGGGTAGACGGATTGGAATATAGTCAGGAATTTGAAAGTTGACCCTAAATGTGTTGAAGTGTTTCTCCTTAATGACGGAAGTGAATTTGTGCACCGTCCACTCTGGTAGCATGATGAACTCCCTAAGTCCATCAGCACAGACGACGGGTCCCGACAGTAGATCCTCGCCGTCATCAAACGATTCTTCTACTTCGACCATCTCCATATCCTCATTTATTGAGGACGAGGAAGAGGCGGACGGACTCCTCTCTTCGCCAGGACTCTCTTGGTCTTTATGACCAGATGGGTATACTTCCTCGTATTCCGTCCCGTCACGAACCATTGACTGATTACTTGACGCACTAGACATTTCCTACAATGATGGCAAAACCTAAGACCGACGGATCTAAGAGTATTGACGGTTGTATGGATCTAGCTAAATATAACTACCAAATACAAAAACTTGTACATAAGAATAGCAATACTCATCGTTCTTTGAAGTAACTGGAAGTCGACGGTTGTATGATCGACGGATTTGTATGGGCGACGGACTGTTTTGACAAAGTTGACGGTTGCGCTTTGACAATGTGTTTTGGCTGTAAAATGAAGAAATGAGGATTGAGGAGTGTTATATATATACCTGGAGTGCACGAAAGACGAAGCGACGCTTCGATCCGATATAAAATCCAATCAAAATGAGACACGTGGCATGCTCATAAATGCTTTACAATCTGCCATCAAAATAGTCGCAATCCGTCTTCTCCTGGGGAACCATCAACTTCAGTAATCATATGCCACCGTCCTAAATTTTCTTTGACCGAAAAATCCAAACAATATCAAACCGTCACCGTAAGGGTCCGTCCATATAAGACGTGACGGACCCATATGGTGAAGGGGGCAGCTGAAGGGGCAAAATTTAGCGCAATGAACTTTCACGATATTGAGCCTGACGGATCCGAGCCCATGGGCCGGCAATGGTAGAGCGCAGTGGCCTAAAGCAGTTCCATACTCTTGGCGCGCACGTATGATCTCCAAGGAAACCAGAAATCTAGCGCAAAGAGCATTCCGGAAGATACGCACGTTAATCCCCTCTACAAAGAAATGTCTTGTCCATCACGTTTGGGATTACTCAAGAGGACTCCTATAAGGAAAAGACTTCCATGTCAAGGAGGAAGGGTGAACCTACTACTATAAAAGCCTCAATACCCTCGCAAATCAAAGTACGCATAATTTAACCTCTCTAGCACTTTAGAGTGGAGAACAATTCTAACTTGACCGTCAGAGGGTATTTGGCCGACACCACACCGATGCCCTCGGCGAGATCACTTATTTCTTCTTGTAGGTTGTTAGCTTGAGCGAGCGTGGACCCTATAGCTCACTGGTGATTTTACGGCATCATCAAAAGTGATTCTCTGCTTGTGATCAATGCTCTGAAGGAACTCTCTCCTCCTCCCTTCTGTGGCTGCCATTGTATACTGTTCTTTATCAGTTTCTAGGGAGTTTAGACAAGTTGAGTTTTCCCATGTTCGCAGGCAAGGAAATAAAACGGCTCACTTACTAGCAAAATATGCCCATGGCATAGATGACTTTTCAATTTGGTTAGAAGAGAATCCTTGTTTCATTTGACAAGCTCTTCTACAAGATGTAAACAATATTTCTATGGTTTAATAAAAGTTTTCAGTATTTCCCATAAAAAAAAAAAAAGAAAAAAAAAGAGAAAAAAAAGAAGAAGGATAGTGACATCAAGTGTAAAGAGCATTGTACATTTAACACAATTAAAAGTATGTAATTAAATGATTAAATTTATCATTTTCTAATAGTTTAAAATTTTGAGACAATCGATTATTTGAGAGAGGATAATCACATCAATTCTACTTTGTGCACAAACTTTGTGCATTTGAGGAACAAAGTTTAAAGATGGCAAGATCAACCCAGAAGAATCAAAAACTGCTAATTCATATATAGCCATTGAGCTCATTGGATAAGAGCTGCTGAATCAATATTTGTTATATCCCTTTTATTGATAATAGAAGAATTCGAAAGAATTAAGTTTGTTCCATTAGTTCTTATAGAAGCAACTAGGCTAACATGTGCATTTGCACCTTTCGCCTAAAACAAGTAGCAAAATGCCCATATTCTGAAACTATTTAACAAAATTCCCTTATTTTAAAACTCGATTTTTAAAAAATCGAGTTTCAATGAAAAACTCGATTTAAAGAAAATCGAGTTACTTGCAAAATGTTACATGGAACTCGAGTTCCATGTATTTTTTTTTTTTAAGTTTTTTGCCTATAACTCGATTTTCTAAAAATTGAGTTTTTCATTGAAACTCAATTTTTAGAAAATAGAGTTTAAAACAGGGGCATATGGCTAAATAGTTTCAGAACAGGAATATTTTGCTACTTGTCTTGAGCGAAAGGGACAAATGTCCATTTTGGCCAAAGCAACTAGAATTAACTAGCCTCTGAGCACGCGCTCACGCGCGTGCTCAGAGGCTCTTCTATTTTTTGGGTAAGGGTTAATTTAGAGTATTTATTATAATTTAGGATTACTACATTTTCCAATAACAAAAAAAAAAAAAAAACCAAATTATTTCACCACACATAATACTCATCACACCCTAGTTTTTTTTTTTTTTTTTTGTGATTGGAAAATGTAGTATTCCCAAATTATAATAAATGCTCTAAATTAACTCTTACCCAAAAAATAGAAGAGCCTCTGAGAGTGCTCAGAGGTTAGTTCTTCTTAATCTTTTAGATCAACCTGCTGGAAATTTATAAAAAAAAAATAAAAACTCATAAAAAAAAGAATTACAATTTTTTTTCCTCACGAAATCCAACAAAGAATATAAGTCAACAACAATAGATGAAGATATAAAAATAAAAAAAATAAGAAATTAGATGTCTCATACTCCTTTGCATTTATCGGGGCTCTTTAATACGGGCTTATGTAATATTGTGTCTCCGATTCATCACCATTGTCAACTATTCCGCAATCAATCTAATCACTCAATGATAATCTCTTTCAATATGCGTCTTCTCTCTATCAAAATACATAAATAAAAAAATAAGCTTTAAAAAATTATATCAATATGACTCAAGAAATAAATATTAAAAAAAACTAAAAATGAAATTAAAAGTAAGAGAGCGTGAGAGGAAAAAGAGTTACCTAATTGTGATTTGTGAGAGGGTGGATTAATTGTAGAGTACCATTTAATCTCTTTCAAAATGTGTCTTTTTGAATTCTCCCTGTCAAAATGCATCAATAAAAAATATCCTTAAGAAAAATGCATCAACTTTTATAACTATAAGAAAATTTTATCAAAATGAATAAAGAAAAAAAAAAAACCTGAAAATGAAATTGAAAGGAAGAGAGTGCAAGAGGAGAGAGAGTTACCTAATTGTGATTTGTGAGAGGGTGGATTAACTATGGAGTACCATTTTTCTCTTTTTTCAAATTAATCAGTTTTGGCACTTTCTGTTGAAAAAAATGATGAATATAAATGGTCAGTTTTTAGTAGTTATTTTAAATAATAACTACTGAGTTTAGTAGGAGGTGAAAGAGAGGGAAATGGATAAATAAATTAGTAGGATAAAAGAGAGGGAAACTGAGAAGTTTTAATTATTATTTTTTTTTTTCGGATAGGATATAGCAGACATTTGAATACTGGTAAGGTGAACAGCCTTTTTCTTTTTCTTTTTTCTTTTTTAACTTTTATACGTGATGCAGTGGGTTTTTGGTGGAATGTTTGTTATTATTAGCAATAATTTCGGTTTTTTTTTGAATTTGGTAGTGTTTGACATTGAGCCTACTTTTAAAAAAATGCTAAATTTTAGGGAATAAAAAGATGAACGTGAAGAAAAAAATTCCAATTTTTAGGAGTGCTCTGTTTGTCTATTTTCCAAATTATCCTTTAGTTTTGTCTCTACTTAAACCTAGGAAAATAGGGGTACTTTGGAACTAAAAAAATCCAGTCCAAATAGGTGCAGCCCCTTAAATAGTAGTATAGATAATATTTGTTCATTTATTTCTAGTATCAACTGCTAAGCCAAACTTTTCTACATTCAAGGGAAAAACAAAACTACTAAGCCAAACTGAAAAGGTAGTTATAAACACATTAACTCTCATTCATCCGTTATCAATGTGGCTCAGGTAATTGTGGTAAAAATAAAACCATGTACATATCACTTGATAGATCTATTAATTTTTTATAGAAAATATTAAGAAAAATATTTGATTTGTTATAAATTTAGAATTAAATGAGTTAATTTTTCAATTCAAAAATGCAAGTATCAAAATTGACACTGTCAAACTATAAGGTAGATATTTGACGTCGTACGAGATAAATTGATTTTTATATCGTATATTTATTTGCCGTAAAAATGTTACTTGTGAGAGGGATGAATTTTTCCCCAATTAGGTATTGTCCGCTTTGGAAATGGGCCGAGGGCCGATGCCATTCTCATGGATTTGTTCGATTCCACATTGGGGAGAGACACCTCCCACCATTGTCTTATAAGCATTGAGCCTAAGGAAGATCGTACCAATCATGTGTCAAACCATAATATATCAAAATAAAATAAAATATTATACTAAGATTCACCACAACTTAAAGTTATTGTTAAAATGTTATATCCCTAAGCTTTCTCTACTTAATTATCATGCCTTTACGTAATTCAATTAAAAAAAAAAAAAAACAAAAACAAAAACAAAACAGTTGAAAAGCCCGTTTGGAGATTGTAGACCAAGGAGGAAAAGCAAAAGCCGTTGACAAGCCCAACACTAATAAGCTCCGTTTGGTTTGATAGAAATTAATTTTTGAAAAATATTTTCCCCATTTACAAGTGTTTGGGATAATGAAAAATATTGATTAACCGGAAATGGTTTTCCACGTGTTTGTAAAATAAAGATATTTATGATGGAAATTAGTTTACATTTTCATTTTTTGTAAACTATTTTCCATATCACTCAAAACTTATTAATATAACCTCTACCTCCACCTCTTATTGTTAGCCACCCAACTACCACCCCCACTAAACCATTTTTCCACCACCCACACAATAGTTGAAAAGTATTTTCCATTGAACCAAACACACTATAAAAAACAATACACAACCTTCTTCACACGAGGACTTGTTCAAAAGAAAAAAAAAATGGTATGAAGCCCAGTGCACAATATTTTAAAGCTCCTAAATAATATTTTGGCTAAGTTGCAAAATCCTTCTTTTAAGTTTTAATATAATTCATTTCAATTTTCTATCTGTACTTTTGTTCATTTTAGTTATCTAAGTTTCAAGATTATTGGTTTATTCAATCAATGACTCTCTCACTCTTAGTCAATTTATGTTAATTTTTTTAAAAAATAGATTATATTTTTCAATCATTGTTTGACTTTTTTAAATTAAAAAAATTATGAAGAACAAAATTAAAAATTTAGACAATTAACCTCAACATTAACAAAAAGTTGATGAAGATATCTTTTTGTTGAGCAAATTGATAAAGATATCTTATTTGAATAAACTTGAAACTAGTGCCGGCTCTACGGTATATGTAGTTGATGCAGTCACCTAAGACCCCAAGTAGAAAAAAGGCCTCCAAATTTTTACCAATAGGATTATTTTTTTAATTAATTAAGCCCAAATATTATTTAACAAATAAAATAAATTTTTTTATCAAATGAAAGACAAGAAAAAAAGAGAGAGAAATGTTACATCCACAACATTTTTACAAAAAATCCTAAATAGCAAGTTATTACAGGCTGTTATTGATGGCAAAAAAATAATTATAGTAGTAGGTTCAAATTAGAATCAGTAATAATTTAACATCTAGGATTTGTTGTGAAAAATATTGTAAATGTAGCACTTCTCAAAAATAAAAAGAGTGCAATAAGAAAAAGTTCAGAACATTTTTCACAATAGTTAAGTTGGTAAACTTTTACTGATTTTTAACTAGGTCTACCATTAACATTATTCTTTTACTTACCACTATTAATCTATCATATCAATAGGTGTGAAAAATTTTGTTAATTTTTTTGTGCGTATATATATATATACACATGGCCTTAATATAAACAAATGCAGCTAGCTGCACTTGCTTCAAATTTATATAAACAAAACATACTAAACTAAACTAAAGTTAGAGATATAAATAAATGAAGAAATTTGATTTTAGCTTAACATTTTTGTGGAAAAGGTAAGCAAAGCTCCCAAATAATAAAATTTTGCTTACCAAAAAAAAAAAAAAAATAGCAAAATTTTGTGCATTTTTTCTTTATAACATAACATATGCCTCCCTTGTTCTCAGACCGTCAAAGCTTTCGAAGGACTTTTCATGGCGTTTCAATCCCGACGATTTATCGGGTTTCTCGAGCGCTTCAACAGAACCAGGTACCATTCCCACTACCTCTCTTCACCTACTTCATTTTTTCCATTTTCATTTCCATTTTCAACTCTAGATGACCAGCCATCACCGGTTCACATCAAGAACGAAATAAATCCCAAGGAACGTTTCGTTCTTGACCAGCTCTCTGAGCTTTTACCAATCCCTCGTAACTCTTCAGCACCAGACCCATTTAGATATCCTGAAAATCCCACAAAACAAGTAGCTGAATTTAGAGCGGTTGATGGTTTTTTATTGCCCGAAGAGAAATTACGAGGGGTTTTCCTTCAGAAACTGAAGGGTAAAACTGCAATCGAGCAGGCTTTAACGAATGTTGGTATTGAATTGAGTCTTGACATTGTTGCTAGAGTAGTGGACACAGGGAATTTAGGTGGTGAAGCAATGGTTATGTTTTTCAATTGGGCGATTAAGAACCCGGCTATAACTAAGGACATTAATAGTTACCGTGTGATTATCAAAGCGTTAGGAAGAAGAAAATTCTTTAAGTTTGTGATGGAAATATTGCGTGACATGAGGACGGAAGGCGTGAGCCTTGATTTAGAGACTCTATCAATTGTATTGGACAGTTTTGCTAGAGCTCATAGAGTGTCGAAAGCAATACAAATGTTTGGAAATGTAGAAGAGTTTGGGTTGAAATGTAATACCGAGTGTTTGAATGTGCTCTTACAATGTATGTGTCATAGATCCCATGTCGGTGCTGCAAATTCGTTTTTGAATTCAGTTAAAGGGAAGATACCGTTTGATGTTATGACATATAATATTGTTATTGGTGGGTGGTCAAAATTGGGTAGAGTTAGTGAAGTTGAGAGTGTTTTGAAAGCAATGTTAGTGGATGGGTTTAGTCCTGATTGCTCGACTTTCAGTTACCTTATTGAGGGTTTAGGGAGGGCTGGTCGGATTGATGATGCAGTTGAGATTTTTGAGCACATGAAGGATAAAGGTTGTGTGCCAGATACTGGAACCTACAATGCAATGATATTTAACTCTATATCCGTTGGAGATTTTGAGGGTGTATGAAGTATTATAAGAGTATGTTGAGTAATAACTCTGACCCAGACGTTATTACTTATACCAAATTAATTTCTGCCTTGCTTAAAGCCCGTAAAGTGGCTGATGCACTTGAGTTGTTTGATGAGATGTTGAGTCGTGGTCTTATTCCCTGCACCGGAACTGTAACCTCCTTCCTTGAACCCTTGTGTAGCTATGGTCCGCCCCATGCTGCTATGATGATTTACAAAAAAGCAAGAAAAGTTGGATGTAGAATATCGTTGAGTGCTTATAAGCTATTGCTTATGCGGCTTTCTAGGTTTGGTAAATGCGGAATGTTGTTAAACATGTGGGATGAGATGCAAGAATGCGGTTATTCTTCAGATATGGAAGTTTATGAGCATGTCATCAACGGACTTTGCAACATAGGGCAGCTTGAAAATGCAGTACTTGTTATGGAAGAGTCTTTGCGGAAGGGTTTTTGCCCTAGCAGGCTTATATATAGCAAACTAAATAACAAATTATTGGCTTTGAATAAAGTAGAAAGGGCTTACAAGCTATATTTGAAGATCAAAGATGCTCGTCATGATGAAAATGCTAGGAGATATTGGCGTGCTAATGGGTGGCACTTCTGAAGTGGCAAGCTTATCAGCAGCAACTGCAGTTTTTTCATCCTTGCTTTGCAATTCCTGCAGCAAATTTCAAACTTGCTTGCAGTATGAAATGATTCTTCTTGTAAGTTCTTTTAATTGTCTACAGTAGCACTTGGTGCATACTTTAAACAAATCTTTCATGCAATCACTTTAGGTATTTTGAGAAAATGTTTTCTGGTATAGTATCATTCTTTTTTTTGTTTGTTCATTTATATTTGTGTTGCTACAATAGCTGTTGTAGTGTTATGTTTATTTTCATCATATAAGGTTGGCTTATACTGTTTTATTATGTGCAGGTGCTTCCTTTGGTTGGACCATATGAGCAAATGCAGTTCATCTTAATAAGTTGTCAGCTTGAAGCTCAAAATGACTAAAATCCAACTTGCTAATTTGCAATATTTGTATAAGCGTGATGACTGGGAAGGGCCTCATCCACTGGACACTCACCATATTGTCATCCAATGGAATTCTGCACGGATTTTCCTTGTCCACCTCTTTGCTCTTTTGCTGTTCATAAACGCCATCTATCTCTGCTTATTAAATGTAATATCTTTTACTTTGTTTCATTTTAATTCTTTAGCATTCTACGCTTTTCCCTTGGTTTTGCTGCTTGGCTAGAACTAGGAAAAATTGCAGCTTACTTTAGATTTCAGAATATCAGTTGTTCATCATATAGTATATTAGTAACTATTAGTATTAACTGCCGATGAGTTATTGGCATTATGATTTGTCAGGTTACTGTAAACAGTAGCAGTAGATCTTCCAAGTGGTTGGTATGTAAATCGTTGACGGGTGGGCTTTGAATGGTCTACCTTCAGCTACCTGTGTTAGAAAGGATCTAATCAAATTTGTATCTCATGTATCTGATGTGTATGTGTGTGCGATACTTTCAAATTTCAACCTTCTGTTATCCCAGTTCTGCATGTCTGATTTGTGTTGTACTTTTTAATATCTAGGAATTTCTCAAAGAATATAATACACATGCATATACATTTTAATAACACCTATACTTAACCGTGATTTTTTTTTGTTTGTTTGTTTGTTTGTGTGTTTGATGTTGGGGGGATCAGTTGCAATTTAATGCTTTCATAACAAACACAATTTGTTGTAAAAGTTTAGATAGATAAATACGAATTTAACTTGATGGCATATCTGGTGACAGGGAACATTAGGTACCATTTTCCTTCTGAGCATGCTTTCCAGTGCTTGCCTTGTCAAATCATATTATGGGACACTTATTGAGAAAGGTGAAAACTAAAGACTGCTCCTTTATATATACTTAGTTCTTATTTTTAGGACTATAATATAAAGAGAGGAGTAGAACCTCAAGTTTTAGAATGACAATTACTGCATTGCTGCCTGCTTTGAATAAATTATTTTAGAGAATATTAACTTATATCTCTGATTGATTTTAAGTTTTCTATGGCGACATATGACCATTTGAAATTAATGTAAGGAGGACGGGGAGACGGTGAATCACTTGCTTATGCATTGTCTTGTAGCTAGAGATTTATGGGATATGGTTTTTGCTCTCTTTGGAGTACAATGACAATTTGAAATTAATGCAAGGAGGACGGGGAGAGTCGGGAGACAGTGAATCACTTGCTTATGCATTGTCTTGTAGCTAGAGATATATGGGATATGGTTTTTGCTCTCTTTGGAGTACAATGGGTGATGCCTAAAGGGTTTAGAATTGCTAGCTTCTTGGCAGGGATGATTTGGCCCATTTGGGAGACATAGAAACATTTCAATATGGAAGGCTGTTCCACATTGTTTGATGTGGTGTCTTTGGCAAGAAAGAAATGCTAGAACTTTTGAGGGGTGTTTTTGATTTGAAGATGCAATTTTTCAAAATGTTGTTTGGGTAGATGCTGGCTTCAGGGACGTATCCTTTCTCTAAATTCTTAGGAGTCAAGAATCATTGTACTTGATGCATTATTTTTGTTGATCAATAAAACTTATTATATATATATATATTTTTCCCCATGTACTCGTTGCTTATTTTTTGTTCAAATGCAGAGTCTGTTGTAATTATACCTTCACTCGGAGTGCAACTTAAGGCTCACTATTGGAGGTAATTCTTTCATCTCACATGATTACAATTGGCATTATAACATTAATCCATTGATGTTATCAATGTGTGATTTCCATTACATCATCAAAGAAACATAAATAGATAGTGGCATAGCTCATTCTTTCTTAATTGATAAATTTTCATTCTGCATTTTTATACAGTGGGAGAGTTGTTCGTAGCTTTATTCCTATTGACAAAATACTGAAGCCAGTCCTGAATGAGAATGTGACTCCATTTACTTGTTACTGGAGCTTGGTTTTGCTCGTCTGTGGCAAAAAAGAACTAATTTTGGCATTCAAGGTAAGACATGTTGGTGCATGTCCATTATATGTTGCCACTGGATATAATTATCGTTGAACTTAACTAAAATGAGCACAAGATATCTCATGTTAAGAAATTGAAGAACTTGTGATGCCACTCAGGCAGCTGAATCAACAAGGAGCCAATTGCGATGAGAAATTTGGGTAGAATTGTGAAGGAGAAATACATAATGGGTAAAAGTAGTAGGGTGTGGGTTTGGTTGTTGGTCTTGAATTAGTTGGGCACTAATGATTTGTTAAATATTTGGCTTACATGCCCATCCAAAAGATCACAAAGAATAATTAAGATTAAAAGTCTTACATATTCTTCATTTGTTTTTGTTTTAATTTGGTAAATTTTGTCACAATATTACCTTACTGGAACTTGAAAAGTTGTTCTGCAGGTAGTAAAACCGCCAGTGAAACTGTTGGTTCCATCTGGAAGGCATTGTGTGGTGCTACTTATTGTGGAGAAACCACAGATTCCTGCAGAAGATAAATAAACATGCCTGTTTTTGGCTTTCTGATCTGTACCTCACTGTAAATGGAAGCTGTTCACTGCTGTTTTAATTTCAAGGTCATGATGGCAAGCTCATAATTAGTCAGACAATGTGAATCGAGTACTGAGGGTTTCCCAGTGGCAATAATTGTCAAATGTGAATCATCTGCAAATCATTGTAGCTTAGTGGGAGTAAATAGGTTTACAATAGGTGCTTATCTATGTCTATAGAGATTCCTTCTTGGTCTGTATAATTTGCCCCTGATGTCTTATCTATGGTTTTTCTATTTAATCTTAATCAGCCTGTAATGTCATGAATCTCACGCTGTTATCTTTGCCACAAATTTCTTTGCATTACTTTTTTCCTTTTTGATGGAACAGCCGAGTGTATGTTAAGGCTTCATGACATGATGATTATTATAGTGTCTTTATGTTTCACCAACAACAAGCCTTGGACCTTGAAGAGTTTATTAATTTGATTTGTGACCCAAAAAGGTCTTTTTCCTGTCGGTATTGTACATCTTTGAATTCACCGAATCCACCTCCAAAAAAAAAAAATCAAAATCAAAATCTACACCAATTAACATTTTTTTAAAAGAAAGTAAAAAAATTATTTGACTCAAATAATAAACTCATAGCATGGAATAGAAGTACTTAGGAAACTCCTAAGTTCCAGGCCCGTGTTACGGCGTTACCCACACCCAAAATGTACTACTATTCGTTGTTAATAATAAAAAGTATTGCTGTATTTCCTGTTACAACCTCCGTTTCTGTCGATGAAGATATAGACAGAGAGACAATACGCTATATCCTTTAAGCACATTTGGCAAGAAAACCAGAAGGCTGTCTCTCACTTTTCATTTTTTTTTTCACGCTTCAAATCTCCAAAAATTTCATTCTAATTTAACTGACACACTCGTCTTTCTCTCTCCCTCTCTCTCTCTCTCTCTTTCTCTCTCTTCTATACCTAACCAATCCCTCGATCCCAAACACGAATCCCCCAATTTTTTTCCGTACACTTATTCCTTTTTTTTCACCATTTTCTGATATCTTGATTGAATTTGAAAATTTTGATTTTGATTCGGCGGTTGTGATCTGTGGGGGGATTTGAATTGAAAAAGCGTCGGAGAAGAATCGTAATGAGATAAGAAGGAAATGGCGGGGCAAAATCCAATGGATCAGTTTGAAGCGTACTTTAGGAGAGCCGATTTGGATGGCGATGGCAGGATCAGCGGAGCTGAGGCTGTTTCTTTCTTTCAAGGATCCAATTTGACCAAACAAGTCCTTGCTCAGGTTCTTAATTTTTTTGCTTTTTCACCACAAATTATCCATTTTTACAATTCATCTTTGTTTCTTATTCCCAATATGTTTCATTATAATGAATTTAATCAAGCTGCCTCTTGTTGATGAAATTTTGGTTCTGAATTTGGTCAATGCTCTATTTCTTATGATATAATTGAGGAATTCTGGTCTTTCATAGTGAGATTTGTTAGTGTTAATTATTGTTGTGTCAAGGTAAGCAAAGAAAGAAATTTGAAAAAAAAAAGTTGTCACCTTTTTTATCTGAGATATTTCATAAAGGTTATTACTTGCTGAGAGAGTGCAATGGATTACTGTTTTGTACTCTCCATTTATAATGGTCTGACTAATACATGTTCGGAAATAGAAGAGGGGATCAGAGGGTAGGGCCTCTCAGACCTTTGAGTTTGAGATTTTTTGATAGGTTTCTTAAGTCAAAATTTGGGTTTTTGTGTAAGTTTAAACAATATACCCTAAATTTAATCATGAAGAGGTTGGACCTTGGTATGAAGCAATGTGTCGCGGGTTCAAGTATGAGAATCCTGTTGATGCAGGAATATTTTGAATTTCATTGGATTATATCATATTTTAAGTTTTTATTTGTTTAGTTTGAGTTGAGATAGGGATTAAATTTCATGTTCTTAAACAGGGATTAGTTTCCTATTTGGATCAGTTAGGATTAGTATTTGAGTTCAAATTAGGATTCGTTTCAGGGATGTTTATCTTGTTCATTTCTTATTTTCTTGGAAGCTCTATAAAGGTTTCAGATGGTCTCTTTTGTATTCAAACTATTAGACTATTATTATTATCAATCAAAGATTATTCAACTGTCTAGCGGGGGCCTTGTGCGCTGGGTACGACCTTTATTCCCCATTTGACTGGGAAGTTTGGCAATGTAATGTATTAAAAATAAAAACATAAAAGGATTTATATTATGTACTTTGTTAATATGTTTTTGCACAGCGTAGAAGTTGTATTCTAGTGAATGTATCTTTTATAGTAATTTTATCTATTTATCTGTTTTTTATTTTTTTGGAAGGAATTTTAAGACTGGTATGTACTGATTTGGCTGCATGGTGATCAAAATGTTCTATATGACTTGCAGATTTGGATGCATGCTGATCAGAGCAAAACTGGTTTCCTTGGTCGTGCAGAATTTTATAATGCTCTCAGACTTGTAACTGTGGCACAAAGTAAGCGAGAATTAACCCCAGATATTGTCAAGGCAGCCCTATATGGTCCAGCTGCTGCAAAAATTCCTCCACCTAAAATCAATATTCCAGCCACACCTACACCCCAAATGAATTCAATGGTTGCTGCGCCTGCTCCACAGATGGGTCCAGTTGCACCAACATCCTCTCAAAATCTTGGCTTTAGAGCACAAGGAGTTCCAAACCCAAGTATGAACCAGCATTACTTTCCTCAGCAAAATCAGGCCGTTAGACCACCTCAAGTCATGCCTCCTGGTACCGCTTCCCTTCCACCACAGAGTATTGCTGGTCTGGAACCAAATAGGGGAGGTAATATGTTAGGTACCAATGTTCCCAACTCAAACATCTCGAACGATTGGCTTGGTGGAAGAACAAGTGCAGTTCCTAATGGGCCTAGAGGGGTTAGCCCGTCAATGCCCTTGCCTACTTCACAGCTGCAAGCTCCTGTCTCTATGGCTTCCCCAGTCTCCATGGGTTCCCAGCCTACAGCTAATGCCTCTAAAGCATTAGCTGTTACAGGAAATGGGTTTGCTTCTGACCCCATTTCTGGAGTTGATATGTTTTCTGCAATCTCATCTGGAACAAAAAAAGAACCTTCTGGGCCAAGTTACTCTTCTAGTGGTGCTCCTGCCTCTTCAGCCATCTCTCCTGTTTCTAGTGGGCCTCAACCTTTGGCTAAACAGAGCTCACTTGATTCATTGCAAAGTGCATTCTCAATGCAACCTGCTGGCGGTCAGATTCCGCGGACCCAGTCATCATTCAGCCCAAGTCAACAGGTTTCAGCTCAAGGTTCTTCACCACTTGCATCTTCTGGGATTTCAGTTGGACCTGGAAATTCTACTCCTGATAATTCACAGCTTTCTTGGCCAAAGATGAAACCATCTGATGTTCAGAAGTATACGAAAGTGTTTATGGAAGTAGACACTGACAGAGATGGGAAAATCACTGGTGAGCAGGCACGGAATCTCTTCTTGAGTTGGAGATTACCAAGAGGTAAGGGTTCTTCTGTATGGGTGTTTTCCTGTAATCTTATGCATTTTATGTATATTAAGTTGGCTGATTCTGAAACTGCACTCTCAAGCTTTCTTTTTTTTTTGGTTGAAGCATTGTCATTATGCATGGTGAAGTCAACCATATTCAATGTTGCAGATGCACTCTATGCCTATTTGTTTTTATCAGAAAAGGAAGGGGGAACCCTGAACACGAAAGAGCAATATAATTTTTTAACAAGACCCACTATCTAATTAAGATGACACCTAATGCATGGAGTCCAGAATATAAACGAGTTGAAAAACAACATGCCTACAACCACAAATATGTAGATGTTATAAGAACATTCTTCCATCTCTAACAAGCTGCTCTTTACTCTTAAGTGTCTATAATCCTTAAATTCTGTTCCAAACATACTTCAATCGTTGAACCATATTTTTTTCACCCCATCGCCCTGGTCATAATGCTTTTTTTTACAAATAGTGATATTTTTGGGTAGTTACATAATGAAGTAAAATGGTGTTCTTGTTTGGAATATAGCATCCAAAGTGATAAATACAACAACCACAAAACCTTACTCCCAAGGTCAGCCATACCATATGTATTCCTTTCTATATGAAGTCATACTCTCTGTTACTTTCTCAATTGACTTTTTTTTTTTTTTTTTTTTTACTTCTATTAATGTTATTTTTGGTCTTTATCCACCTTTTTTTGTCTTCAACTTGAATAAGCTCACTATTTCTCACCAGTGCATTAATCGCTTTCCTTTGGACATGACCAAACCATCTCAATCGACTCCCTTATCTTTTCACCAATAGGATCCACCTCTACCTTTAATTGATTTTCCTCATTTCTAATTTTTCCTTGTATTTATACTTATCTATCTTAACATTCTTATTTAAGCTATACTCACTTTATGAATATATTGCTTCTTAAAAATTCAACATTCAGTACCATAAAGCATAGCTAGTCTTATAAGATTAAGCTTTCCCCTTATAGGTATTCTATGATCATCTAACTCTTGATGCGTTGCTCTACTTTAGCTACCCAGCTCTTATCCTATTATTCATATCCTATTCAATCTCTCTATCCTTATGAATTATTGATTCAAGATATCAAAATCTCTTAGTGTGTGGTATCTCTTGGCCATTTAGTCTTACAACCTCTCCATCTTTGTTTATACTTTTCTTTAACTAAACTTACATTCCTTATAGTCTGTTTTAGTCCTACTTAGCCAAAAGCCTTTAGACCCTAAAGCATCTCTCTAAATTTCTTACTTGAAATTAACTCCATATCTACTTTTATCCGCTAAAACTATATTATCTACAAAAAGCATAAACTGACTTCATTTTGAATCAATCTAGTGAGTTCATCATCAGTAGTGCAAAGTTATATGGATTTGATGTTCATCCCTAGCCTCCATGAACTCTTTCAAATCACCTACTATCTTTTCCAGCATGACCATTCAGGTTCCTTCAATAAAAATCATTCTCCATTTGATAACTCTTGAATTAATTCATCCATGTCCTACTTATCAAAAAAAAAAAAATTCATCCATTTCCTCTCAAAATTTTTACGTAAAAGATTCTTCCAATTCTATTTAATGGTCTCTTCTCCCAAGACAGGTTTTATTAACATACTTCAATCCTCTATTCCTAACTTCAACAACTTCTTTTCTAAGACTAATAGCTATTATTATCTCTACCCATTTTTATTTTTATTTTATCCTGTATACCATTACTTATGTATGAGTGTTAATAAATTATAAGTACTTATCAAGAAATAAAAATTTATGTTATGAATGTTCAATTTCTCTAGATTTCTCACCTACTCACTCAGTCCTCTAAAGACATATTATGTTTATTTTCCTTCTAGTCATTGTATCTACTAGTTCTATTAGTTTTCCTGTTAAAGACCCTATATTCCAAGTGCCTATGCGAACCTATTTTCTTGGACTAACTTTGTTACCCATACACCCATCCTTCAAAGTGCCAGAAATCTTGCTCATTTTTCAGTACACCTGAGTGCCAATGAAGTGTGTTGCTTATAGGGAATGCCCTACCAACAGTTGCCCACTTTCACTACATCCAGGGTTCAATGCAGCGCGTTGCTAGTAGGGACTCCCCACCTTGTATGCATAGTGGAGTTATATTGTGTACCAGTTTTACAGTAGGATAATCTTATTTGATTGATCTGCCTTTGTGGTTAATATCTCTTTATTTAACAGAAGGTTATTGGGCTTTGTCACTGTGTTCCCTGCATTCAGGTCCAGGATAAGCATAGGTTTCTGTGGACCTAATTGTGTCACTCCAAACTTTCTTTAGTCCACCTTAAGGTCATGGTGTAGGAGAATCTAAAGCACTAAAATGTAGGTGACGAATCTTTGAAAAAAGTGATTTGGATGAAATTATAATAGACAAATAATAACTTTTTCTTGAGTAATCCCTGAAGTAATAATTGCATCAAATTGTATTGTTAGAATTCTTACATTTGAAAGTGGAGAGAATTTGTGAATATCTATGGAGATTTAGTTTCCATTTTCCTGGGATTTGGTTAGCAAAATTTTCTTCCCTATTATCTTTTAGCAATTAAATACTGCAGTTTCATCAATATATAGCTTGGCAATGAAACATTTCCTTTACGAAGTTATAATTTTTTATTGTGAAGGGAGATTTAGGAATGACCAAATACCATCTTTTTGCTAAGAGATCTGTCACTCGTTTAGGATGATGGTAACTAGAATGTATTCTTTATGATTTTTTTTTTTTTTAAATAATTGTTTTCTTTAATCTTTATGATTTTATTAGATGAATTCTTCTTTGCTGCGCTTTGTGTGTTATGTTATTGTTATGGATGTACTGTGTGCTCCTGTGTTTCTGGAGTATTTTTTTTTCATCCTTTTTGGACAAGCTTCCTGGGGGCTTTTGTCTTGTTCTACAATTACATATGCCAAATAATGTCATTGTTGGACCTTTTTTCAGAGGTTTTAAAGCAGGTGTGGGACTTATCTGACCAGGATAATGATAGTATGCTTTCTTTGAGGGAATTTTGCTGTGCTCTCTATATGATGGAAAGATATAGGGAAGGTCGCCCACTTCCAGCTGCGTTACCAAGTAATATCATGTATGATGAGACGCTGCTCTCTTTGACTGGTCAACCCAAAGTGACTTATGCAAATGCAGCTTGGGGCCCCGGTCCTGGTATTGATTTGAATTTCTTTTAATATCTTTAATTTCCTTCCTCTTTCCACCTAGATGTTTCCTGATGAAGCGTTTGATCTCTCTTTATGATTAGGCTTTGGACAGCAGCAAGCGATGCCAGGTGCTGGACCAGTGGCGCCTGGAACTAATTTGAGGCCACCAATGCAGGTAAGTGGCCCCCGTGCAATCCAACCGAATCAGCAAAAGCCAGGAGCGCCTGCATTGGAGGATTCCTTTCTCAACCAACATGGTACTGGAGGACAGAATGCAGCAAATTCAAAGCCTCGAGAGGCAACAACTGCTGGGGAAAAGGCATTTTCTTTGTCCTTTTGTTTCACTTAACATAGTATTGATTGAACTGAATAAATTTTTGGTAAAAGATTATTCTTAACTTAGCTAATCAGCTTTAGCTCAAATGGCTTCTGCTCCCCTTGTAAGAGTAGGGTCTAGGGTGAGGTTGTGGTTCAAAACCCACTAGGTGCATGGGTAACTTAATAACTAAAAAATGAAAAATGAAAATCCTTACCTTATAGGAATATCCTTTGTTGAAATAAATAATGATTGTACCTTCTAAGTGTTGGAATGATGTATAATTGATTAATTCGTATTTTGGTATACACCCTGTTTTATCAGTTTATCCCAAAAAAATTTCTCTAACTTTCTTCCTTGTTCCCCAATTTTAACACAAAATTTGTCAAAAAGATGTCCATAGATTTTCTTTAAAGTTTTTAAGACAGTTGCAATATCTCACTATTCTGGCCTATTAAGAGCTAATGTTGTATATCACTAATCTTTATTTTATTCATTTCTTAATATAAATATGTCAACCCTATTTTATATATATATATATATATATATGTATAAAATAGGGTTGAAAACACTTACACCTTACACCAAGTATATATATATATATATATATATACACACACTTTGTGTAAGTGTTTTCAACGATACACAAGTTAATAACTTTTTATTGGAAGAATTTTTTTGACAAATCAACCATTGGATTACATTGTCTCTTTATACCCTTCATGCTTGCAAAATATCAAGGTGATTAGAGATTAATAACTATTTCATCTATAAAATTTTCAAATTTCAAGTTCTTAAAAAAAAAAAAAAAAATTATATACAAAACTTGAGTTTATGGATCAAATTGTAAAAAAGAATTTGGTTGGTACAAAATTTGGCCCTCAAATATCTAGGAATTAGGCTTCACATTTTGGAATTAAGAAACGAAACAACAATATTGGAGAATCAATTTGGTTTCATCACTTTCATGTCAAGGTGATTCACCATGGAAGCTATTTTCATTTTTAGATGTCTAATGGAAAAATATAGCAAAGCCCGTAAAGATCTCCGTATGATTTTTATTGACCTAGAGCATATGGTAGGGTACCTATAGAGATTATGTGGTAGGTTTTAGAACAGAAATAAGTTCTTATAAATTATGTTAAGTTGATTAAGGATGGAGGCACATGTGATAAGTGGGAGAAAAAATGGAGGCACATGTGAGTTTCCTATTGCTATAGGTTTGCATCAAGTCCATATCTCTTTGCCATAGGGATGGATGAGTTTATTGGATCGATTCAAAATGAAGTTCCTTAGTGTATAATTTTTTGCGGATGATATAGTTTTGAATCTCCTTAGTGTATGATTTTTGTGGATGATATAGTTTTAGTGGATGAAATTAGACTTGGAGTCAATTTTGGAGAGATGTGCCAATGAGAAATAGCTCAACTAGCACTTTTTCTTTCTATAATAATGGGATGGAGGTTGAGGTCGTGGGTTCAAGACCCATTGGGTGTGTGTGTATCCTACTAATCAAAAAAAGAAATTTGGAGAGATGCTTTAAGGTCTAAAGGCTTTCGGCTAAATATAACAGATTACATGGAAGTATGTTTAGTTATTTCAGAAACAAAGAGGAATGGGTTGTAAGATTTTATGGTTAGGGGTGATAGCCTTTGGACCCTGCAACTGGTTTTGGAGGGTGTGGCTAGTTGCCCGTAGGTTTTATTGGCTAGAGGCTAGCCCAAAACACTTTTCTTTGGAAAGGTTTTCTATGTTATCAAAAAATAAAAAATAAAAAGACTTGATGGTCAAGAGATCATAAAGAGTAAGAGCTTTAGGTATCTTGGGTCAGTAATTCATGAGGATGGAGAGATTGACAAGGGTGTGAATTATAGGATAAGAGTAGGATTGATAAAGTGAAGGAGCGCATCTGGAGTTTGTGTGATTTTGTAGAATAAATTTTATAAGACTGCTATAAGATTAACTATAAGAGGCCGGGCCTTGGTATGAGGGCAAGTGCCTTATACTAAAAGCGAAAAGTTGAAAATACTAATCCTATAAAAATTTATTAAGTGGTGTAACATTGACAAAAAATTACACCAAATGTAACTTGAACCCAACTTATATATATATGTGTGTGTGTTTACATTTTATTCTCTAATTTAGAGTCTTAATTTAGCTTTTGTATAGCAATTAATTTTGATTTATCCAATTGAAGATTGACATTTCTTTGGCTGAAAGAGAACAAAAATGAGAAGGTTCAGTTCATTTCGTATTAGAATTTTTTTTACTATTATCCTTTCTAACTTTCTAGCAAGATGGTTGAGATCTAGATAATCATTTAGGGAGTAAATGTGATTTTTATTGCCATTCTTTTGTCTTTTATGTTTCTGAGGGCTGTTAATATCAAGTTTTTATATTCAGTGTTCTTGTACTCTTCTGAGGGATATAGAAGCATAAATTTTCTTTTTTTTCATGGTAGGTTCAAGAAACTGAAATACTGGATTCTAAAGAGAAGCTTGAGTTCTACCGCACAAAAATGCAGGAACTTGTGAGTAGTTTCTTTCTCCTATTCTTTTGCTTCTAGTTTTTTCATAATATTCAACCTTGTTAAGATTTTGTCCTATACGGGGGGTCATAGCTGGTTTAGGTCAGGCCTGCATTGTATTGGAAAGGCATGTTGCTTTCTTTTTTTGTGGGGTGATTAGTGATGCTAGAATGTTGGTGTAGGGTAAATACAGAAGTTCATTAATGATCACTCAACCAATTTACAGCCCATGGGTTCTGTACCGAATTGGAGGATTTATTTTGAATTCAATGGGGATAATGAAAACAAAATGATCTGATAATAAATAAAGGAATTAATCAACCAGCCTAGTTTGCTTAGGGCTTTGAGTTGCTCCAGGTTCCAAAGACTGCATGTAATACAGAGTGATTTTGATGATTGCACTATGACTACCTGCTGCTAACCTTTGTAGAAACTTGAGTCTGCACAGTAGCATATTCGCTAAACAGGCTAGTTGGCCGCAATAACCCATTTGCTAAAATAATCAGTTAATCATGAAATGGCTACTCTGTCATGAAAGCATTATTGGGTGTGTCGATATGTTCATCTAATTTGATCTTGTGTCATAACTAACTACAGTTAGGTTTTCTTTTTAACCAGGGTAACCTTGAAGCTCAAAGTGAATCTTATGCAGGTCATTGTTCATTTTTATTCGCTGCCTTAGTTGTCATTGTTCATTTTTATTCTCTTGTTATTAGGTTCTCTATAAAAGAAGATGTGATAATAAACTCAACGAGATCACAGAAAGGGCATCTGCTGATAAGCGTGAGGTATTTCCTAAGATGTAAAGAATTGTGTTACTGTTGGTTGTAAGAAATAGAATTTCATTGTATTTACGTTCACATTTTGGATTTCAGGCAGAGTCATTGATTAAGAAATATGAGGAGAAGCACAAGCAAGTGGCAGAAATTGCATCTAAATTAACTATTGAAGAGGCTAGATTTCGTGATATTCAGGTACTAGGTGTTCTTTATTTTCATGTAACAATGGCCTGGAGTTGCTTTCAAGAGGGTGAGGCTGTGAGCTTGTAGAACGTCCAGCAAAATTGTACTCCTTACATTTGAGATTTGGTTGATCCAACTGAACCCAGTAAAGTGTAGTTACGAACTTATGGGACACAACACTGCTTCTTTTTTCCCTCATTGCTCAATTGGAGCCATGGCTTCTTATACATCAATGGTTCTTGTAGTTTTTCCTCCACCCATGGCCTTGTGGGCCCTCCACTTGTTATCATAGTTTCTTCAATTAGCATGAACTGTCTTTCAATTCCCTCTAATTTTGTTTTGGAGTGTTTTTCTAGTGCTAGTCAAGACATTAATATCTTGCCAAAATGGAAGTCAACTCATTGCTCAATTATCAATCATTGATGTGATGATTTTTTGTTTGACTTTCTTCTTCCTCTAGCTGCTGATTCATCACAGCATCTTTTTTTCTTACTCGTTCCCTTTTTTTTTTTTTGAAGGGGGGGGGGGGGGGGAGATGTGTTTCTCATCATCATATCATTTATTATGCTCTTTTTCCTTTTTGGGCACATTTCTTTAAGTTTACTTGATTATATTTTTAGGAGAGGAAAAAGGAGTTGCATCAAGCAATTGTTAACATGGAACATGGAGGCAGTTCAGATGGTATTCTTCAGGTACATCTAACTAATTTGTGATGATGAGTCAATGGAGATTCCATGTAATATTTCTAACACTGTTGCATTGCCAATTCTATAGGTTCGAGCTGATCGTCTTCAATCAGATCTTGAGGAGCTACTGAAGGCTTTAACTGAACGTTGCAAGAAACATGGATTAGATGTTAAGTCAACTGCATTAATTGAGCTTCCAATTGGTACCTTGTTGACCCTTTGTTCAATTCTTCCATGTGGCTTACTATTATATACACTTCCATGTCCTTTTCATTGTCTTGCTTTATGATTTTCTAACACACACATGCTGTGTTGGGATATGCAATTCTTTTTCTATGTAAAAGCATTGTGATCAAGTTTCTGCAAATCCATTATGTCATTCATGTTTCATTTTCAAGCTGAATCTTTTCCAAATAGAAGTATTGGATGGGTTGTGGCGTGCTACAACTGTCATTTATGGTCAAACTTGACAGACCTTGAAGGAGACCATGTCAATCAAAAGTGGTTATTAATAATCAGCAACTGTATACTGGGGTGGAGCTTTTTTTTTTTTTTTAAAAGAGTGAAAATGTGATTTCGTTGTTGTGGAATAAGAAGCCTTTCATATCTTAATGCATGCATTTAATTTAATCAGACCTAGTTGAGCAGTATCTACTTTTTAGGGAATATGAGTTGAAGCAATAACAAGAATATTTCTAGCAGAACGTCTTTCACAATCCTTGGAGAGATAGTTCATTAATAGAGGTCTCAATTCACATTTGCTTTTATTTTTTGGTAAAATACTATTTTGGTCCCTAAACTTTAGAAGTTTCTTTTTTCATCCCTAAAACTTGAAGAAGTTCTTTTTTCATCCTTAATTTTGTCTCTAAATTATTAGAGGAAAAAAAAAAAAAAACTCTTTACAAAGTTTAAGGATGAAAAAATAACTTTTTGAAGTTTAAGGACAAAAAAAAAATTTGGTAAAGTTTAGGGACCAAAATAGTACTTTACCTTCTTTTTTTTTTTTTGTACTAGTCAGATTTCCTTATCATCATATTGGAAAGACTTATTATTATTATTATTATTTATAAACTATCAAATATATATGATCATTTTGCACGATTGATTTTAAAGGTTGGGAACCTGGAATTCAAGAGGAAGCGGCTGTTTGGGATGAAGAGTGGGATAAGTTTGAAGATGAAGGTATGCCCTATGGTTCCTTGCCTTTCTTTTCCCCCCTCTGCTTTTGAATGCTTAATGCTTCCTTTTGGTTATCTTCTCCACTTACTGTTGTCAGTCAAAATATGCATCTAAAGAAATAGAGTAATCTGACAGTCATTGAAAATTTTAGTTAATTATTTATGTAGATATGCTTTTTGAACTTTCAGGTTTTGCTAATGATCTCACTCTTGATGCAAAAAATGTTTCTGGCCCTTCAAAACCACAATCTGCATCTGTTCACAAAGAAAAAGTTTCTGGAAATGGTAGTTCAACCCCCAATTTCTATGCTAATGGAAAGGCAGGGAATCTTCCAGGTATTAGTGAACATGGCTTTGAGAGTGAATCTGCATATTCCCACAGTGAAGATGAATGGGCAAGAAGCCCTCATGACAGTCCTGCTGGAAGGACTGCTTTGGAGAGTCCATCTCAAGAATTTTCAGATACTCCGTTTGGAAAAGGTTCTGAAGCAGATGCAGAAATGCATAGGTACAGGGGTTGATTTGTGTCGTTGTTTTGCCTACTTTGCAGTTTCTCCCCCCCCCCCCCCTCTCTCTCTCTCTCTCTCTCGTACTAATTGTGTTCTACTTCCTAATGACGCTGAAATTATTTATTTATGGTAACAGAAGTTTTGATGAATCAACTTGGGGTGCCTTCGACAATAATGATGATGTGGACTCAGTGTGGGGATTTAACCCTAACCATACCAAGGTGAGCCAAAGCTTCCTTAAGCACATGGAATGTGTTGGACATTTAACCAATAATTGTAATAGAAACAAAAGTTGAAAATATGTTTATTGAACATAAGTTCCCTGGGACTTGTGTTCATTTTTGCTAAATTTACATTGAATTTATGTAATAGCATAATATTTCCCATTAAGGCATGCAACATCCATTAGAAGATCGGTTCCACCTTAGCATATTGAAGAACTTGGACAGCTACAACAGAATTAGCCATGCCCTGTGTCCTAATATTCGAGCTCAGATGGATCAGGATCTCATGCCTAGATTGTACTTGACACACAAGACAGTCAACATAACATATGCTACACTCTAATTAATCATACATCTGAAGAACTTAGAACACGTTTAGATCCAAAGTATTTAATGGTATATCAGGATGTTTACATGCAATTTGAGATGGGTAGAAAATTATACCTTGCTGTATATTGTTACCATGGGATTCAACCTGACTTATTAGAGATTTTTTTTTTTTTTGGCTGAATTCTTAGAATTTGAATTCGGTTGTGTTCATGATTTGACCCAACTTATAGGCTGATTAAGATCAAGATTCCACCTAGGGAAATTGTTTGCACTCGATGAAAACTAACCATTTGATATGTGCATTTGACTGAGCCTTTTTATTGGTGTAACCTGTAGAATTGTTTCAACATTTTTGATTCCTTTAGATTAGGGAGAGAAGATGCTTCTTTTATCATGACCATCAGAGATTAAGAAAATATTTGTTGAACGTTTTTTTCCCCAAAGCTTTATGATGCTGGGCTAAGGTTTCTGTGATCCTGTTGTTTATATAATGCTTCATTGCGCATGGCATCTTGTTAATGCGTTGTGTTTAATTTTGTGTCCACGATGTCATCTGCAGGACTCAGATACTGAGAAGCACAAAGATGTCTTTGGATCTAGTGACTTTGGTGTAAGCCCAGTAAGAACAGGATTTTCACATACAGAAAGTACCTTTCAGACGAAGAGCCCTTTTAGTTTTGAAGATTCTGTACCTGGCACTCCAATGTCCAAGTTTAGCAATTCCCCAAGGTACAGTGACGTAGGGGATCACTTCTTTGACAACTCCTCAAGGTTTGATTCCTTCAGCATGCACGATGGAGGTTTTTCCCCACGGGATAAGCTTACAAGGTTCGATTCCATGAACAGCACCAAAGATTTTGGCAGGTTCGATTCCATGAACACCTCTAAAGACTATGGCAGGTTCGATTACACGAACACCTCTAAAGACTTTAGCAGGTTCGATTCCATGAACTCCTCTAAGGACTTTGGCAGGTTTGATTCCACGAACACCTCCAAAGACTTTAGCAGGTTTGATTCCATGAATACCTCCAAAGACTTTGGCTACGGTGGTAAGCATACAAGGTTTGATTCCATGAGCAGCACACAAGACTTTGGCTACGGTGGTGAGAAGCATACAAGGTTTGATTCCATGAGCAGCACGAAAGACTTCGGCCACAGTAGTGCATTTTCTTTTGATGAAGCAGACCCCTTCGGCTCCTCTGGCCCATTTAAGGTCTCATCAGAAAGTCAAACTCAAAAGAGGGGTTCAGATAATTGGAGTGCTTTCTAGCTTGGCAGTTTACCTTGTGTTTCTACTCTACACTTCCTTTTCCCCCATTTTCTTCCGGGGTCGTTAATGTTAGCCATTTTTTTATTGTGCTGTATAGCTTGTAACAAAATCTCGACGATTGTATTGTTGTATGGTATGGCCTTGAATTATTTTGAGGATAATCTGCTTTTGTCTTTTGGGAACATGCGGTTGAAATAGTAACACAAGTAAAAGGGGTTAAAAAAAAGCTTGATCTTTAAATAAAAAACCCCGAATTTTTTGTATTATTCTGACCAGCACTATTATGCTGTGCCAGTCAACTTTGCTTGTTTGTGGCAGTTATTTAAGTTGTTTCAGTCCAACTATTTCTATGTACATGCTTCCTTTCAAGTTTTGGTGAGTGGAGTTCGCGCTTGATTGTTTCCAAAATTTGGCACACAACCTGTAGACTAAGAAATGGTATCTTGGTGGCCAATATATTCAGATGAATTGATTTTTGTTGTTTCTATGATGCCTACCATTGTAATTGAGATATTTCTTGCTTAACATGCTTATCTTACGAGGAACATGTAATAAGCATAAAAAGCATCCCCCACAATATTGTTTGTAGACCATAAAAGCGCTTAAATGGGATAACCCTCTCAAACTTTTCTTCCCCTAATTGTAAGGCCAACGTCTCAAAATAAAGCTGCAAATTTGCTCCGCTTGAAAAAATAAAAATAAAAATAAAAGCCACTGCATTGAATGTGTATGGTAGCAAGGATATATATATATATATATATATATAGAGAGAGAGAGAGAGAGAGAGAGAGAGGAGACTCAAAGGCATCAACTCTATCCCTTGTTAGGCTCTTGTAAATACTGGTGAATTGGTTCCTTAATATCCCTTTCTCTTTTTCAATTATCCTTATTTACCCAAATATAGACAGTCGACAAGATGCATATAGCCATATAAGGTAATTGTATGGTTGCTGGTAACACGAGCAAGTCCACTTCTGTCCAATTGGTTTATTTTGGTCCAGTTCGGTCATTTTGGTCCACTTCAGTCCGAATCTTTCATATTGTTACACAAATTAATAGATATATGTGAATATATATATGGACTTAAAAAGTGACATCGATAAACCTATATTAGAATTAATAATAGCTTGTCTGCAAAGATTTTTTGAAATACTGTTTTTGCCTCTTTGGTAATCCCCCCCCCCCCTTTTTTTTTTTCAAATTTGAGTAGTCTTAGAGTTGGGTATATGTTTTGGGTTGGGTATACTTTGATTATATTTTATATTCAATTGAATGAAATCACTTGATTAAAACTATTTTGGGCTAAATTGATTATGGAATTAATTAAGTGTTGTTTGTTGTGAATGTATCACCTTTTCAATTTAGGCATGATCCTGGAGTTTGTCGTGAATGTATTACTTTTTCAATTTAGGCATGATTTTGGGCTAAACACCAACCATTGGTAACATAGCAATGACTAAGAGGTTCATTGGTAGCATAAAGAGCAATGACATCCATGTCATTATAGAGAATGACAATCATGTATTCTCTACGATCCATTTTATTTTCTAGCCTTTAGGTTCCAAAGTTTGTACTGGTAGAAAGTTTAAGTGTATTAACTCATCATCTATTGTAGATTATGAAATGTATATATATGACTAACCATCAAACTATTATAAGGTTTATCTTTGCCTCCAATTAGAATTAATGCCTTTTTACATAACCATAGGAACCTAACAATGAAGGAGTCGCATTCACTGATGGAGACCACTAATAAAGACTCTGATCCACAAATGAACAATACTTTGGGGCCTTTCCTAGTCAAGGATTCTCCGTCTAAGACATTGCCTTTTGCCAAGGATGAATTCACCATTCACCAACAAGAAAACTAACACTCTTTTAAGTAATGAAAAATATAGTAGAGACAAGTAGAAGTTTTAGATTTCTAAGAGAAAATTGTAGCAATTATCGGATATGCTCACATTGAGAGCTAATTATAAAGTTTACTCCATGTATAGATTTGAGATCCATGGTATGATTTTTTAATTTTTTTTTTAATTTTTAATTTTAAATTTGCTCTAGAACAAATTGGGTGTCATGTTCTAAATGGATTTTTACCTTGTAATAATAGATCTTTTTTGTATTCATTCATAACATCTTTTTGGATTTCTAATATTTTGGATAGTGAAAAAATGTTATTTAATTATAGTGTATATGTATTATTACATTAATGCAAAACTCCTACTTGTTGTGCAAGTTAGCGACTAGTTAATAGTTACTACTAATAACTCACACTCCTCGAAAGTGCACACATTCCTTTCTTTTCAAACTATTTGAATGCTCTTAGTGTTGACAATATGGGAAGAATTAAGCTGAGATGTCAGAACAAGATCAAGCATTGTAATTAACCAAAAATGAGCTAGTGTTACTATGCATAAAATAGATAGTTCAATGAGCTAACCCAAGTGGCAGAGGAAAAGACAAAATAATATTTTTCATTCACTTAGAGGACGGGTTCAATTTTATTAGTAAAAACTAATGTTTTAATACATGGAGACTACACAATATTAAATAACTAACCACCAAAAATGGGAGTGCAAAAAGATAATTTTTACATCACAATTGGAGGAAGAGAGCACTATAAGGAACCCTGCACTGCTATTTAGTAAAAACTCATATGGAATCTTGAGTCTGCACCAAATTGATCGAATGAAACATTCAGTCACAAACCTCTTCAGCAATACAATACCTGTTGGCACCAAATAACTAAAAATTATACAAAATGCCCAATCTCGACTGAGAGAAGCACTATAATTGATCTTTTATCTAATTTTATACTATGGACTATAATGAACCAAAGAAACAAAGAACAACATAATATAAGGCAAAACCTCCCCACAGCTGAAAAAGTCAATTTATTCTTGATTTCAATTTTCGTATTTGAGCTCCAAGGCTTGATCCAAAGATTTAAAGCACAATAATCATGTTATAGGGTTCGCTTATAACCACTCTGATGCTCTGCTCATTGGGTAAAATATTACCATTTTATGTGTTATTCACAGTTATGGCCTAGCTAGGTCTTTCTGAAGAGTTTTTTTTTTTTTTTTTGGCATCTGACTTTCAAGCAATAGGGTTATATATACCTTTTGTTGTCATCCCTTGGTCCTGCCATTTCTTTTCGGATTTGATCAGAAGTAGAAAACATTGTTGAACGCATATTTGCTATTTCTACGAGTGTCTCCAGGGCTGCATGACAGCAATTTTTGGAATGAGTCATTTCTTTCCCTCTAGCCAAATTGAAATCAAAACCCAAACTGGTATATAAGTAGCATAAATTCAATGGGGTTAACACATGGTTATTGCACTCACAAACACACGAAGAGAGAGAGAGAGAGAGAGAGAGAGAGAGAGAGAGAGAGATTTGTTTATCTTGATGAGAAACTGTGTCGGGCTATGCACCTGTCTCAAATGAAAGTTGGGCAGATCGAAGCTTTGGAGAAACTAAAGTCCCAAACATTGATAGTGATTTAGATCGCTCCTTTTGAACCTAGATGGCATGGACAAGATTTAATCAGTTACTCCATTTTACGCTTCCTTTATTAGAATTTCATAGATTGCACATTTGAAGATTTTACTGAGAATCATTCTAAATTCAGTTGCTTAAAATTTTTTCACCAACTGAACTTAATACAATGTGGTTCACAATAAGGTTTCTAGTGCATGAAAACAAATGCTAGAATACAAATCTCTTTGTTATAAGAAAACATTAATGCTTGTGATACACTTACTTGATCATCAACTATAAGAGGAGCTCCAATTGTTGCTGGAGTTCCTTCACAAAAATACAAATGGCAAAAGTTATAACAGCATACACTCCATTCATAATCAATCAAGACAGAAGTAGTTGACTAATGCAAAATTCTTAAGTTTTTAAGGTCAAATAATTACTGTATCTTCCTTGTACAGGGGCAACAAAACTATACCAGAAAACTGGGAGCGGTGTCTTAGCTGTGGACTATCAGATTTTGTCTGCAACTTGTCCTCCCTAATTTTTTCTTCTCCAGAGCAGCAGTTTTCATTACTAGAGGATGCCCATTTGCTCAATTTAAAATGCGGTTGTCCCACCATGTAGTCAACTACAACAGATCATATATCACAAAAGTTACTTTGGCATGACTACAAAGCAATGCAAATAAGTCAATCATTCATATGTCTGTGTGAGTGTGTGCATGTATAAATGAAAACTCATAAAAGTTGAGGCTGTTGTAAACCTAGAATTTTCTGTTGGTATTCTATCTTAAACCCATTTGGATGATGTAAAATGCAGTTGCCTCACCTGTGAATTCAAACAAAGTACAGATTTTTTTAAGCTTCCTTTTTATCTAGGTATAGCTCTTTGAAACAACCCCATTTTCAAAAAGCTGAAAAATAAGTTGTAGCAAGCAGGCACACTGTTACATGCAAGAATATCTTCCTTGCCATTTTGAATACTAGTGTAAAATTTTAAGATTCCATGTCCTTTCTCATTCTTTGCTAAGAATTTGGCGTCCATGAGTAAATACTAAATATTGGTAGAAGTTCAACTAAAACTAGAAATGTGTCTCAGTTCGGTTTATGGACGACTTGAATAGCAGGAATTTCTCACTTGGTTATAGATGTTAGGATTATGGTTAAATGATTAAATTCACAATTTCCTAATAACTTAAAGCTTTTGGGACAATCAGTAATTTATCAATAGAAACGACCTTAATGGACAAAAGGGTAGAAACAAAATTACCATCAGGTTCAGATACTTGCAATGTTGTAGCAGCAGAATGGGGTTTCAGGTCCAGCAAAGTACCGTTAATTCGGGACACACCCATGGAATGTCGAGCACTCGCCAATTCCAGCCATCCCTATCAATATTCAAGAAAAAAAAAATGTCACAACAACAACCACCCTATACCTGATAGAACCAAAGTGAATCAACAGGCTTCTTAATAACCACTTCAGAAGGCTAATTAATTAGGAATAAAGCAAATAACAGTATCTAAGAAACACATTCTGTGCTTTCCAAATATATATATATATATATATGATCCAAAAATTTTCCATTGGACGATTAAATTCCCAAACAATCATGGAAGTGAATTTTTTTCAATCTCATAAATTTTTATCAATTCCAACCATTCTAAACTAAAAAAAAAAAAAAAAAAATTGGAATGGAAGTGAGTTAGAGTGAGGTGACCTGGCGCAGTGTCGAAGACAAAGAATCGAATAAGGTTAAATAGGAATCCAAGGAATCGAGAAATTGCACAACATTCTCTTCCTCGGATCCTCGTTGTCCTTGTTCTTCAACTACTTCAGAGAAGCTTAAACTTTGGTCTTCTTCTTCTTCCATCACGCACTCACGCTACACATTCATCATTCACTTCTCTTCTCTACAACACTAAATTAAATTAAATTTGCGTTTTTTAACCACCCCAAATACCTAAAATACCCTCATCTTTTTTCCTTATTCACGAAAATATCAACCCCTCTCATTTTTCTTTCATATTCGATTTTTATTTTTTATTTTATTTTATTTCTGGTTCTACAGAACTTCTAGGCTATTATTCCCTCTGCCTCCCAAGCCATTCTCTCAGTTTCAGGCACGGTTTCTTCTCATGGGTTTTGATTTTTGGGCTTGTTTGTTTGTTTAATTGTAAGAATCTTCAGGGTTTTTATGGACACAATTAGGAGGGTTTAAGAGAAAATAGAAACAATTAAAATTAATTATTGTGCTAATTAATTAGTCAATTTCAACTTCATGAATTTTGTTGTGGCTCAAGGAAGGAAGCTTCAGTTATTACTGTCGTACTGCCCATGATTATACGACCAGTCGTTTAAGAACCAACAATAATACAACGTAGTTGTTTAATTCATGTATACTAGTAATCATAAAGGGGCTGAGTGACTCTGATTCTTTGTGTTATAGTGATGGAGGCAATGGTGAAGAAATATCAGCAAAAGTTCAGAAAAGTTAGGGACGAAATGAGCCGTTGGGACGAGCTTCAGTCTCGCTTAATTTCACAGTTCAATAGTGCCTCTTCTATCATCCAGAGGTTGCAGGTACTTTATTTCTAACTCATATTTCTTTCACATTATATAAAACCCAATTTTGTTTTCTTCTTATATTTTTATTTATTTGTTTATATTGTATTGTACATGTAGCCGAACCTAAAATTTTGGGACTAGAGCTTGATTGTTGTTGTATTTATTTGTTTGTATTGGATTTGGCATTGTGGGTTGTGTACAGGTACTTCAAGACTCCAAAAATTATGGTTCTTTGAATTGTGTTGCTGGAATTGGAGATGGTTTGCTGAGAAAGCAATTGGAGTCTTTGGAGGTTATTTTCCTTTCTTTGAAAAGAACCATGTAAGCAAAAGATGCATATTTGTTGTTTGATAAATGTATTGTGAGAGCGTAGGAATTGAGTTCAAGTTATCACTATATATGTTATGGGCTTATGGGTGTTCAATGATTGTTGCAGGGAAGAATTTCATGGTATTGTTTTTTCGATTGAGAAGATTCATCGAGATAGTAGACAACAAGTTAAAGGTGGGTCTAATCAGCCTAGTGCGAAACAACTGCAGCTACGAGTTGGTGTAAAACCCACTCTTGCTGATTGCTTGGATGGGCTTATGGTTCTTTATGACATGCACCACTCAGAGTATGGAGCTTTTTCTATGTCTGGAAAATCTACGATATTTCCTTATGCTTGTGTTTTTGTAGTTTTCTATAACCGTCAGAGAAGATAGATTATAAGCTATTCCAGAGTCTGATGTCCGAGGCATTTTGGATGCTTAAATGCTCCCCAATTAATACACACAAATAAGGGCATACCCTATATTATGTCATATAAATATGTCACTGAATTTGATAATGATATCAGTTCTAATTATACGAAGTGAGAACATTGCTTGTCAGTGGTAATTTCTTGCTGCTAGATAAGGTTAATTTTATGGATCAAATTATAGTTAAGTCAAAAATCAATTTAGTTTAGATTATTAATGACTTTGCTACCTTTTTGCTTGGTAGGTACCTTCTTAAAGCCTCAGTGGTTTCAGCGCTATCAACACTTACGTTAAAACCCAGGTGTGCGAGATTTTTTTTTTTATAAAAAAATAAATTTTTTGTATCTGTTTCATTTGCATAGAAACTCTGTTGTTCAAACCCAATCCAAGTCTAAGTGGGGCTGTTATTTGCAGTCATACATCTCCTTCATGTATCTCTGAAGTATTGTATGCTACAAAATCTGACTTTTTGCATATTCTTTGAAGTTGATTAGGCTTTTGCATAGGATTTCGAAATCAAAGCCAGAAGAGAAGGGGTTTCTGACCTTCTCTCTCTTTAAACATTTTGTTTCCTTTCTTTCTTTCTGCTTTACTTTGGCTTTTTTTACAACTCTGCCACCGCGCGGTGGGGGGGGGGGGGGGGGTGGGGGGTTTTATTGTCTTTCATGATTTCAATTAATTTATGGGGAAAAAAACCTACTTGTTTGAGTATTCTGCCGAGTTATACCCATTCAAATGTCACCTGATCTCAATAATTAGATCTGCCACATATTTTCTCAACTCTTCTTTATTGCAATTTTGTCTTTGTGTTTCTGTTAGCATGTAACTTGACTCCTATTTTGTTCCATGCTTATCTTGAATTATCTACATTGCAGTGCCAGTGACCTATGTGCTCTCCAGCAGCTCTTAATTGATCAGCCTAACATTCCCAAAGACGAAGGTAGGCAAGAGCAATGTTCTTCTAGTTTAATGTGCAACATAACATGCAAATTTGGTAAAATTCAAATAAATCAAAGAAACATATGGACAGCATAGGTGGGAAAAGAGAAATACTGGTTCTTAGCCATTGATGGGTTCTGCAACTGTGTTTGATGGGTTGTTGACATTGATTTATACAATTTTCCGTATAGCTGAAGACTACATTTGCTCAGGGTAAAAAGTATAGTTATGCTTTTACTTCACCAAATTTTGTAGTTTATTTATATTGTCTTTGCTTTTATTTAATTATAAATATTTGTTGATTATATACATTTATCATCTGATTGTGGCATTTCCCTTGCAGTTCAATCCATCTTTGATATCATATTTGCAGAAGAAATCTGTTGATTTCACCATATGGTTGAGTACAAAACTTTGTATTTTGGATACATGGAGCAGTGTGCAAAATGGAACAGTGGTGGCTTTTATGAGAGTCATCATCCAGCTTGCTTGTTGGCTGGTGAGGAGACACCATAAGCTGCCTGCACAGTGAGTGTTTGAAAATTTGATGTTCGACAGCTCTTAAAGGCCCTTAAAATGTGCTTTCCATGGATGGGCAAATTTGTTTCTGCCAAAACGTACATTGACCTGCAGAAGATTTGTGCCAAGTTTGGCGAATAAAATACACATTTACTGTACTTCTAGAATATTTTACAACTACCCAAGAGGGAGACTAATTTGAAAGTGCTGTGTCCTGTAACTGTATATTTCATGTCTTTATTCTTAGACTTTTAGTCTATTTTTGCTTTCTGGTTTTCTTAAATTCGACTACTTGGCTGCCATCTTTTCTTTGCCTTTTTGTCTTTTGGGGCTGAACGCGGCGTCATGGCCGCCTTCTTTGTTGCAGACTAACCCTTCAAACGATCATATGCATCAACTAGGACCAACTGGTAGAACCGGGGCAGGTTTAACGTGGTGTTTGACAGGTTTGAACTCAGAGCCGCATGTACGACCAGCCGAAATAAAGATTGAAACTAGACTTTCAAAATTGGGTTTTTATTTTTTTATTTTTATAATGTTAAGTTGCATACACCTGTGCATCTTATAGATTCTACCTCATATTCATCCAACTCAACTCGTAAGTTTTATAAGGAGTTTGGATGCTGATCAAGACACCATAATTCAAAAAGACTTTTCTATACAATCTAATCTATTGTTGTAAGACTTTTCTGTACCTCTTTTATCAAAAAGGACTTTCCTTTACGCTTCTGATCAAGACACCATAATTCAACGCCATGTATCTAGCTATTCAAAATGAACCTTCTTAAAAAATTTATATTTGCCAAAGGACTAGGTAGTGATCCATCTGTACAATTTCAAGATGTGGTAAAGTTCTGGAATTAAGCCTCTTCTGTCTCTCTCTAAGGTTTGGATTTTAGTAGGCATCAATTGGTCATGAGGATGGTAAAATAAAAAAAAGACATTTTTTTTTTAAGAAACTGTAATACTTGTTAGAACACACAACTACGAAAGTAGTATATAGAATTTTTTAAACAGACAAAGTTTTGGTTGTAGTTGGTTGTGGCCCATTACTATTATTGACACTAAAAAAAAAAAATGACTACATAATTTGAAAATTTTAACCATTGGATTGATTTTTTTTTAATTTTAATATGCATATCAAATTTTGTGTCAATCGAATGTTTCTTATTATTTAATCATAAATTTATTTTATATACATAATTTTAAATATTTGATTGATGAAAAATTTATGATCAAATGATATATATTTCCTATTACCATTTTATTAATAAAAAAATAAAATACATATAAAAAAAATTACCTTTTATCATTTTTACAGTTATTTCTCTCTCTCTCTCTCTCTCTCTCATATGAAAAAAATGCTTTCCATCGCTAAAAGGGATAAAGTACCTACGATTCATTGATATATAGGTCCTACTTCATCCCACTTCGTTACTATCCCTAATTAGTAGTGTCCACTTAACAAAAAGAAACATAATGTTTTAAGGTTTCATTTCCATATGAGATCATGCCTGTGACCTTTGCATACAAATTCAACCTAGTTTAATAATGAGCATTGAAATATACTACAGTATTTTAGAATCTTTTATACAGTCAATTCAATCTTTACTTCAAGCATCTACTACTATATTATAAAATATAACAGTTTTGGTAGAAGATCAATTATCCAAGCAACCCATCATCATCTTTAAGCTTAATGATGATCACACAATTATAGATTTGTATAATTTATTAGAATAGAAAAAATATTGTATATACACAATAATATAAGACACACTAATAAAAAAATATCTAAAGCTACATTAATAAAAACTCTATTAGTCATCAAAAAGTTATTCCAATAAAATTCTATTGGCTAAAAGAAAAAGAACGAAAAAAAAAACATCCAACTACCCTGACAGAGTGACCCAGCTCAAGAAAGACAACAAGTGCTTTTGTTTCTCACTCTTTTCTGACAGGGGAGAAGAACTGGTGGTTGGTAGCACTTGACTACTTTGGTACACGGCTACGTGGAACTATCAACTATGTTTAATCCCACCATGTCTCTGTTTACATATGATACTTCTGTTGAAAAGCAATATAGCCAAAACCAAACCAAAGCCAGCCAGTGAGCCAACCAAGCCAGCCTGGTTTTTTTTTTGAAGCCTTTTGTCGGGTCAACGGATGGTGAAGCTGCTCTCTCTTTCTTCACTCTCTCTCTCTCTCTCTCTTCTCTCTCTCTCTCTGAGATATTTGGTTTGTGAATTGTGATGGGTTTTGCTTGGCTTTGTTAGATAGATGACTATTCTCGTTGAGTCAACATTTTCTTTCTTCCACGATATTTACCTCTTACTATTACTACTACTTTCTTCTTTTGTTTTTTCTGCTTGTTCCTTTTCTCAACCACATAAAGCCCTCTTCTTTTTTTCTTCTTCTTTTTATTTTTATGTTTTTCTATCTATATCTCAAAACTAAAAGTTTCCCACTTCCTCATACTAGGAAAAAGCCTATTATAAATTCTAATTCTTATTCTTCATTGGGTTTAATTCATTATCCATGGAACAACAGCTTTGTACTACAATCTTCTCTGCCTCAAGAGTCCACCTTGATTTTATTGCCAAGCTGTCAAATTAACTACAATTAGGGTTTTCTTCAAGGTCTTCCAAGAATTAAGAGACAGGTAATGGTTCTTGATGATCCCTTCTTATTGGTGTTTTTGTTTTGTAATACTCTCTGTATTTTGCTCAGGTTGTTCATGATCACTTTGAAAGCATTGGGGCTTTTGGGATTGTTCGAGATTAGTAAGATGCTATTTGGGATTAACTAAATTTGGAAATTTTTGAATTTTTTTTTTTAAGGACTAAAATTGGGTCATCATTTTGATGATGAATTTTTTGAGGGGGGGTTAATTAAATTTTGAAAATTTTGGATTTAGTTTAGAATGGGTTTTTAAGGGTGTGGTTGAATGTGTCATTTTGATGGACGATTAATGAAGGTTGAGTATCACTTTGAAAGCATTGGGGCTTTTGGGATTGCTTGAGATTAGTAAGATGCTATTTGGGATTAACTAAATTTGGAAAATTTTGAATTTTTTTTGTAAGGACTAAAATTGGGTCATCATTTGGATGATGAATTTTTTGAGGGGGGTTAATTAAATTTTGAAAATTTTGGATTTAGTTTAGAATGGGTTTTTAAGGGTGTGGTTGAAGGTGTCATTTTGATAAACGATTAATGAAGGTTGAGTTGGTGTAATAACTTGGACAGAGTTTGGCTCACTTTTAGTAATGTTCATAGAGTTGAATTGATTCTTACAATTAATTCAGGGTACTATAAGATTTGTTTTCAGTTTGAATCATTTGCCACTTATATCTCTTATAATTCAGTGCAGATTTGGATTGGTTGATTGCATGTTTCCAATTTTTGGTTCAAAGTGGTTTTAGTGCCCATCTAAAAGAACATTGACCCTTCCATATATGCCTTTGTCTACAAAGTTTTTCTTTTTGTGACATGTTGCAGCATTAGAACAATCTACAACTAATACTTGTCATTATATCTAAAAATTCTGTGTCTCCCCTCAATCCCCTCAACAACGAGAGGGAGTGTGAACACTGTTATTTTTTCACACGCACTGATGCTTTGGTAAACACTAAACAATTAAGCATGCTCTTTTTATTATTGTCAAGCACCTTCATCTTTTATTTATTTATTTTTATCTCAGATTGATTTAGTTTTTATCTTTTTGTATTACTTCCCTGACCACTGTAAAGCTATTGGCACAATGGTTTATCTTTTCTGAAATACTACTTTGTTGCAGGGAGTAATTTAAATCAGATGGCTGATAGCTGGGATGGGAGTTCTGAAATTGGCAGCCAGTCAGATGAGAGCTTTCATTTTGAAAGAGTGCACCTTGAGCCTATATATGATGCATTTGTCTGCCCATTGACAAAGCAAGTTATGTCTGATCCTGTTACCTTAGAAAATGGGCAAACTTTCGAACGTGAAGCAATTGAAAAGTGGTTCAGGGAATGCAAGGAGAGTGGAAGAAAGATGGTATGTCCTTTAACGCTTAAAGAATTAAAAAGCACAGATATGAACCCTAGCTTAGCTTTGCGGAACACCATTGAAGAGTGGACTGCTAGGAATGAAGCAGTTCAGCTTGATATGGCTCGTAGGTCATTGAATCTGGGCAGCTCAGAAACTGAAATTCTTCATGCTTTAAAGTATGTTGAGCACATCTGCCAAAAGAGCCGATCAAACAAGCATATTGCACGTAGTGCAGGGTTGATACCCTTGATTGTTGACATGTTGAAGAGCGGCAGCCGTAGAGTTCGATGTAAAGCTTTGGAAACTCTCCGAATTGTGGTGGAGGAAGATGCTGAGAATAAGGTAGGATGTCACAGGTTTTGTGATTCCTCATAGCTTTTATGGAATCACTAGCGTGGTTGGGCTTAGCACCTCTTTTTAATGGTTTCATTTTGTTTTGCAGGAAATGTTGGCTGAGGGGGACATTGTGCGCACTATAGTAAAGTTCTTATCTCATGAGCTCTCCAAAGAGAGGGAGGAAGCTGTCTCTTTGCTGTATGAGCTCTCCAAATCTGAAACATTGTGTGAGAAGATTGGTTCAGTCAATGGAGCAATTCTTATATTGGTTGGGATGACAAGCAGTAAATCCGAAAATCTTCTTACTGTTGAGAGGGCTGAGAAAACATTGGAGAATCTGGAGAAGTGTGAGAACAATGTGCGGCAGATGGCTGAAAATGGAAGATTGCAGCCTCTTCTGACACAAATCCTTGAAGGTGCTTGCACTCACTACTATTTTATCCTTGCTTAATTTGTTGCAAACATAACTGAACTCCTTGGCCAATTTCTTTCTCATCAAAACATGGTTGCAAAAATGATTCTCGTTATGTTTGTTTGAATTTGAAGTTATATTGAACCATGTTGAAAGTCATACTGCCAATGTATTTATCACTGTGCTCCCTTATTTCTCTGAAATCTAGTTATATCTGGAACTTTTGTTACAAATTATGTTAGTTTGATTTGTGCAATATCTATATTTTGGTCCTGAGATTTCATAATTTTAAGAGATTGAGAAGTACAGTTTTTGTTCTGCCTTTTCCTTGGCCATCATAAGCTGGTATTCCCTGTGGTCTTGCTAAAGTTAATTGTTAAGACTGTGCATTGGAAGTGTAAGTTAATAATAACTTGATTTATTTAAGTCAAACTTGTATGCATTGCCAAGTCAATAGCTAAATTAGAAAGCTCAAGTTTTTAACTTCTCAATTTGCTATTTTCAATCCAAGATGGATTAGTGCCTATTTGGTACCACTTATTTTTACATCAAAAAAAAAAAAAAAATAGGCACAAAAAAAGGCTCTACTTAGAAAAATGTGGGAATTTATAAAGCTATACTTTGAAAAAATACAGTTTTAAACTGTCCTCCCAAACGGGCACTTATTTCATTGGTTTTATTTACTTAAAAAAAAAAAATTCTAGGTAAAAAAGTACAGATGTATCAATAAAAAGTAAGACTTTGAAAATTTGTGACAGTGAAGATAAGCTGGATTTCACATTCAATTTTGTTGTAGAAAAGATTCTATCAATACACAAGGGTCTTGCATTTTGCAGGTGAGGAAAAAGCATCTCATGAAATCTCTCTCTCACAACATGTGTGGGTCCCACATGAGGTGAGAGGGTGGTCTCATAAGATACCCTCTCCTAGGTGAGATGGTTTGTTGTATCACATTATAAAACATAATTTCTTTTGTCTTTCTGTCCTTTTCTTTTAATATTTTTTATGTAGAGATTTTTAATATATGGTTTGAAAACTTTGGCACACATTCCAAATGAAAACATGATGTTCTAAAAGAAAATTTAAGGTTTTCTTGTATGAGATCTATGATGCCTATTCCTATAATCATCATTGGTCATCATTGATTGATGAGTTTTTATAGACATAATATTCTGTTTTCTTAGGGAATAAAAGGGGAATTGGGGGCTGGGGAAAGAAAGCATTTTGTAGAGGCATGGGCCCTCCTTAACAATGTAAGGATTTGAAAATAGTAGAACTATTTTTGGTCATGTAATAAGTTAGAACATTAGCTACTTCTACAGTGAGTTCTAACTTTAATGGAACCCTCATAAGAATGGGCGGACAGTGAAGTTGGGTTCAAGACCCATAGGGTCGAAGTAAAATGTGAATGTGTCACTGGGTTTGTTATATAGGTTTGAGCTGTACTTCTCTTTGATTTTGTTTTCTTTCATATTTAAATGTAGATATTATTGTTCTCACTCCTTGAAGAAAAGCTATATTCCTCCCATGAATGTCATGCAATTAACTCTGTTCCCTCAATGTGATGGTTGCAGGCCGACCAGAAACCAAACTTTCCATGGCTTCATACCTTGGCGAGCTGGTCTTGAACAATGATGTAAAAGTCATTGTGGCTAAAACTGTGGGTTCATCTTTGATTAATATCATGAGAAGTGGTACTATGGAGTCAAGAGAATCTGCTTTAAAAGCTCTAAACCAGATCTCCTCTTATGAGGCAAGTGCCAAAGTGCTGATAGAGGCTGGAATACTTCCCCCCCTTGTGAAGGACCTTTTCACTGTCGGTTCCAATCAGCTTCCCATGAGACTAAAAGAGGTCTCTGCAACAATTCTTGCTAATGTTGTGAACTCAGGTTATGACTTCGATTCTATCCTAGTTGGATCTGACGACCAGACACTGGTCTCAGAAGACATAGTCCATAACCTACTACATCTTATTAGCAACACAGGTCCAGCAATTGAGTGCAAGCTTCTCCAGGTTCTTGTTGGACTCACTAGTTCTAAAACAACAGTTCTTAATGTTGTTGCTGCCATCAAAAGCTCTGGTGCTACTATTAGTTTGGTTCAGTTTATTGAGGCTCCACAGAAAGATTTGCGTGTAGCTTCCATCAAACTTCTCCAGAACCTCTCCCCACTCATGGGCCAGGAACTGGCTGATGCCCTACGTGGCTCAGTTGGCCAGCTCAGCAGCCTAATTAAAGTCATATCAGAAAATATAGGAATCACTGAAGAGCAGGCTGCAGCTGTTGGCCTTTTAGCTGATCTCCCTGAGAGGGACTTGGGCCTTACCAGGCAGATGCTAGATGAGTCTGCCTTTCAGATGATCATCAATAGAGTGGCTAGGATCCGGCAAGGGGAGACAAGGGGCACTCGCTTTGTCACACCATTTTTAGAAGGGCTCGTACGAGTCCTTGCAAGGGTTACATTTGTCTTAGCTGATGAACCTGATTGCGTTGCACTGTGCCGTGAGAACAATCTTGCTCAATTGTTTACTGACATGCTTCAGGCGAATGGACTAGACAATGTACAGATGATCTCTGCCACAGCATTGGAGAACTTATCACTAGAATCTAAAAATTTGACAAGATTGCCTGAGTTGCCACCACCTGGTCTTTGTGGCTCAATCTTTCCATGTTTTAGCAAACCGCCTACTATATCTGGATTGTGTAAGCTTCACCGGGGTACATGTACACAGAGGGAATCCTTTTGTCTTCTAGAAGGACAGGCCGTGGAGAAGTTAGTAGCACTTTTAGACCACACAAATGAGAGGGTGGTTGAGGCCGCACTTGCTGCACTATCTACTTTGTTGGATGATGGGGTTGATATCGAACAAGGGGTAACAGTGCTGTGTGAGGCAGAGGGAATCAAACCTATACTTGACGTTTTACTCGAGAAACGGACAGACAATCTGAGGAGGAGGGCAGTTTGGGTTGTTGAGAGAATTTTGCGTACAGATGATATAGCCTATGAAGTTTCAGGAGATCCAAACGTGAGTACAGCACTTGTTGATGCTTTTCAGCATGGTGACTATCGAACCAGGCAGATTGCTGAGCGTGCCTTGAAGCATGTTGATAAAATACCAAACTTTTCTGGAATCTTTCCAAACATGGGCTAGGCCTCTTCTCAATGATTATTTGCTCCTTAAGTTGTCTAGTGCAAGGACCTGTATGTAATCCTTCTTTCGTCCCCAAGCAGTTTGTAGCATCAAGTTGAAAGTAGATATTGTTGTATACAGATTTTCCATTTGTAGAGGGTTTTGAGAGCTGTTGATTTGTTTTTAATAATTCTGTTTCAATCGATTTTCATTTCTTTACTTGAAAGTCTTAAACTGCAAATCCAGTATTTATTCATTGAAGGGCGGGAAATTGTTAGATTTTCTATTGCTCAATCCTGGTAGAAGATCTTGGGTTCTTTCTATACAGGCTTGGTTTCCTAATGATCTAGCATGCAGTTAATTTATTCTGATGCAGCCTGTGCCTCTGCACGATGTATGTACATCTTCAACCATGTTACATTAGCAACAAGACATCAGCTGAAAAATATCAATTGTAACCTTGTGAACACCTTGGGCCCAAAATACTGAATTATTTAATTAAAAGATTCATTATGCCATCTTCATGCTCAATACTCCTAGACCTTGCCTTGTTGCAAAAAAAACATGCTGATGGAGAAGGAAGACTTCATTTTAAAAGAATTGTCCGCTGAATCTGAAATTTACCAATAATTTTGTTGTAAAGAGTTTCTTTTATAATTTTCCCCGATGAGATTCTTTTGTTGTCCTTCATTCTTGTTGTAAACCGAAAATTGTGATCATTTTATAATTTAGGAGTGTGCTGTAGTATATGTATATCCTTAAAACTCACATTCATATTTCCCACTATCACATCTTGAAAATAAATATACTCCTTAAGAGTAAAACAAATAGGAAAAAAGTGAATGAGTTCTAATTCAAATAGTATTACATTCCATTTGCTGGAGTGTGAGATCATGTGTTCGAATCTCACCAAGTGTGTGCAATTTACCAAGAGAGGAAACAAAATAATTGGTCATGACGCATATCCATGAACCATGATCATTCTCTAATGAAATAACTGGATATAACTATATAAGATTAGTGGTTGTACCCTAGAACTAATTATAGCTTTAAAAATTTGGGTTTGATAGTTTCATATGATAGTAGTTTTGCCACAATGAAATAACTGGATATAACTACATAAAGATCAGTGCCCTAGAACTAGTTAACAGCTTTAAAATTTTGGGTTTGAGAGTTTCATATGAGGTTTTGAAGTTGAGCAGAGGTTGATTTATAATAAAGGGACAAGTATGAATTTGGATCATGAAAGATAACGTTGTTTGTAACCATACTTGACTAAATACACTACATATTTCACCAGTAATGTGATCAATTTCTTGATTGTTAGGAAATTTTTTAGGGAAATATTATGTTTTTTTCCTCTTCCTTCAATTTTGAAGGGAAAACAAATTCTAGCCTACTAAGCTCTTTTGTTTTTTTTTTTTTTTTGATTACTTGGGAAAGTAATTGTTCGAGAAAGCTTGCTGGATATATATATATATATATATAATATTTTTCCCTTCATGAAAAAAAAACAGTTAATATATATATTTTTTCAAAAAATATATATTATTAATTTTTGGGTTTTTTATTAATTTTTTTTATTTACTGTGAGAAACTCATAGATACCCAAAACAACGGTGTTTAATGACGCTTTTTTAAAGTCCGTTATTTAAGGACTATATTAAATAGCATTTAAAGTTTGAAGATTAAAATGATTAAATCGAATATTGTAGGACTAAATTGAATTTTGATCAAAGTTAAAAAGTGGAACTTATAATTTTTTTTTTTAATTTTAATGAAAGATTGTTGAACATACATATTTGCATCATATCATTCCCATTTGCAATTTAGGACCGATCTAATTGAGTTTTGTACTAATTTACTACTTTCCTTAAACACGAGCTCAAAAAAAATAAAAAAGTCGCGAGTATGAATTAGGATCAAGAAAGATAATATTGTTTTGTGATTAACAGTTAGGATCAAGAAAGTAAATAAGTTTAGAAATCATTTAAAAAGGGAGGGGGAGGGGGGTTGGGTTTGCACTTTGCATCAACAAACCCATGTTTAAAAAGAGAGAGAGAGAGAGAGAGAAGAAGAAAACAAGATAAAATGCATTCACAATTAGTCAACTACAAGATTTTTTTTGGGGGATGAAGTTAGTTAAATGTCGTTGAAACTGATTATATGAGCCAAAAACAGTTTATGACTGCTTCACACCATGATTGATTCGCAAACACAAAAAATGATACATTCTAGATATCTCCTATAGCAATTGTTTGTGACCGAATGAGATATCAATTTAATACATTTTCTAATTTCTTTACAAATCACAACCGAAGAAAAAAAAAAAAAAAAAAAAAAAAAAAAGCTAATTCAATGCTTAGGAAGATAATAAATTCTAAAATTTTAACAAAACATCAACTTCTTGAGATCTCAAATGAGTCAAATTAAGAACCAATCAGAGGTATAGCGTATTTTGTGGGGACTTGAAATGTGCCTAACGAGGCGACCAAGTCTTATGTTCAAGAAAGACTGAGTTTAAAGTCAAACATTCAAAAAGAGAGGCTGTAAAACATTCCAAAATTTATGCAACTATGTTCCTTATTCAATATCAGCTCAAAAGAACCCACACGAGGAACGGGTGTGATGGGTTACAACTCAAGCTAATAACAAAAGCCACAAATTGGACGTTTAAACAAGAAAGAGGATATTGGTGCAAAATATGTGAAAGTAGTACAGAATCAATTTTATGAATGGTGATGAATAAATTACATCAAAAGATACATGAACCAACCTTACCTTTAATAGCACTGGGAATAAGAAACCGAAATCAGAGGTAGTCGCCAGGATACAATTTGTTTTTTTGTCCAACTAATAGAGAACAGAATTTTGCCAGTTGCGAAAATCTGCTCCAAATGATGAGGGAGAAATGAATGTATTTGATTTTCTGCATGAGAGTCGGTCTGCAATGTACTTCACAAATGTAGCACTGCCAGTGTTTTAGTCATGCACGAAGAAGCATCCAGTTCATGAGTTACATGATTCCTAGAAATATGCCTCCAGCTAGCCCCCAGATCAGATACATCACAGACAGTCAAGAAATCCAGTATCTGACCAAATATTTTGAACATTTCAACCCCAAATATCAGGTTTCTATCACCAACAAATGCGGCATTCCAGTCCATTGGAGCATCAGGATGTACAGAAGCCTCAGACCACGTAAGATACATGAGATCTAGCTCCCACAGCTTTCTAACAGCCTTGTTTCTCCGGCCTATTTGACCATCTCCTTCACACCAGGAGACAGAAAGCATGAACAGCCGGCCATTACAACATACAAGTTTCGGGTGATACTCATGAACACGGGATGGGAATGGGGTCGTTTGGATTCCAATCCAGTATCCCCTTTCTATGTCATATCCTGCAAGTCTGTCGGTCTCAGAATATACATAAAACATTCCATTACAAACAACACCAGAACAAACAATTCCAAAATCTACAGGCATCTTCTGGATTTCTGTCCATTTATTTGATGCTGAGTCATAGATTTCTCCAGAATCCAAAGGCTCGTCCCAAGATCCAAGACCTCCTACAGAAATCAGCACAAACCTTCTACAGCCTTTTGCGCTTGACTGATCACTTTTTTGTCTCGTAAATTTGTACGACTTTCTATTGGGCAACAATGAAGCCTCATTTTCATCAAATGCGTTTCTGTATTGTCGTCTTAGTGAAAGCCTGTGAGGATCCTCATAAACATCCGACACCCCACCAACCCGAGATCTGTAAAAGCGTCTATCTAGACGATTTTGATTCAATGTAAAATCTGAACTGACCTCAGAAACCCCTAAAATAGGCATCGACCTTGCATGCTTCATAGATGAGACTTTACGCCAAGATTTAGTCAATGGACTAAACACTAACACCCCTTTGTGCGTCTTATATGAGCTCCTATCCACCCTCCCGAAGCTGGTCAAGCTAGAACAACCTCCAACAACATATATATCATCCTGGATACTGGCAATAGAGAACATGAACCTTCCTTTGAGAATATCAGCATTTATCCTATGCCATTGGCCTTGAGAAACATCTAATGCATGTATCTCACCAGAACAAAAGCCACCTTTAACAACACCAAATAGAAACGCCCATGGTTTCTGATGTGGACCATCCCGTCTCATCTGTAGAAACCGATGAGTGGTAGTCAAGTGTCGCCACTTCTTGCAGACAAGCCGGGCAGTCATAAGACTAGTCATCGGGAGTTTCACCAAGCACATTTCCAGAATGTCATCCGGAAGAAATATGTGCATTCTACTGTTTCTTACTGATTCTTCAAGCTCAAAATCCTTCCTATTATTTTTCCTCCAAAACCTTTCCTTCACCCCGTGTGAGAAGCAATCCACTGCAGTTTCTTCAGTGCCGCAAATCATTTTGTACCCTTTGCCTTCTTCACTGGAACTCGACCTCCTTCTACTACTTGTATCCCCAAATTCATCACTAGTATCAGCACCCACTTTGCAACCTCCGCCTCTACCATACAAAGTAAGACACCTCAAAGAAACCCCTCGTGTATCATCCACTTCCTCTCCCCTGCCACCTTTGTACTTCTTCTTCAACTTCTGGCTCACACTTCTGACGAGACGTTTCGACACACTCAAAGCCTCGAAATCTTGACCAAGTGATTGTTCTCCACTCAGTCTCTCAGAAAACATTCTGTGTTCTCTACTTTTTCACCAGCAAAATCACGTACCTAATCACAATCGCACAAATCACACTAATCCTCATCCCCAAAACTCCTCTTCCATCATTCATCTAAAAAAACAAAACAACCAAAACACATTAAAGCCCGAACGACCAAACACAAAAAAAACATAGCCAAAAAAAAAACATATAAACATGAAGCTACTTATTGAAATCATTACCTAAAAATTAACATCTTCACGCAGACCAAACCACATTTCTACTTTATGCTAAAATGCAAGTAAAGTCAAAACCTTGTCTTCAAAGCGAAACTAACCGGTCCAAATTGAATTGAAATTCATTCAAAATTCATCATTTTCTATTCACAATTTTCACCGAAACCACGCAAACATAGAGTCAACAATTTCACCAAATTTCAAGAAACCTCAAGCCAAAAAAAAAAATTACTAAAACGAAAGTCTGTTACAACAATTTACTAGCAGAATGGACCATTGATTTATATATATATTTACAAAGCTAATTAAAAAAAAAAAAACGGAAAGCTTTATCAAATTAATTACTTTTACCATTCACCAGATCCACAAAAATTAAGTTATAGTTAAAGCGCAAAATCCGTTATTTACGAGACACTCATGACCGTTTATATTACACTAGTAATTCTAAATCACTCAATTTTCAATACAGTTTTTTTTTTTTTTTTAATTTAAGAAAAAGAGAGAAGAAGCAATATTCAAGAATATAAATATAGAAAATAAAGCTCAGAAATCCATTTCCCCTATATATATCAATCTAACGCGCAGTTTGGTTTGTTGAGAAATCAAGAATCAAGGAAAACGAGCTTCAACTAGAAATCCTCAGTAAACAAACACAAAATTAACAGGAAAAAAATGGAAAAAGGTAAAAAGAGCTTACAAGTTAGGAAAATGTGAAGCTGAGCTGAGAAAATCCATAATGTGTGCAAATCTGAGATGAGATTTGATCATTTTGAGCTGAGAAGAAGAATGGGTGAGTGAATGTGTTTTTTTTTCTTTTCTGGGATTAAATTAAATATGGAAAGCCAAACATAGATCGAACATAAAGACCTGAAAGTTCTTTTTAAATTTATTTTATAAATAAAATAAATACAAAAATTTTGTGGGTTTGGTTTGGTCTCTCACTCAGCTTGTATCTCGAGGCTGGAATTTTTAGTAAAGCGATTGAAGCACTGATTAAAAAGCGACCCATCAGCTTCACTTACTTTTCTTTTTTCCATTTTAAAAAAAACATTTGGGCATTATTGTTGTTTTTTCTCACTTTGTTTTTTCTTTTTTCCACTGGGTTTTTATTTGATGCGAGCGTGATCTTAAAGCTTAATTTTGGTATCTTTGTTTTGCAGCCGTTGGATTTTGATTTGATGATCTCGAGGGTGCGGTCACGTTTTTCAAATGGTGGGGCCAGGTCTCGACGAACTTTTTGTTTCTTTTTTGCATAAATTTAGTGCTTTACTTGGCACGAGTGGGGTACACGTGTGAAGATTGCCGGAGGAGCGAGGGCAGTGAGTGATAGGATGAGAAATGAATCCGAAATGGTTGGCAAATGGCAACAGTGGCGGTGAAATTTTCTTTGGGGGTAGTTAGGAATGGTGGGGGGTGGGGCCATCAACTGTGTACGAGTCCAGGGGTACGACTATGCAATCCAACCACTTTATTTCAGATTGGCTAACTGTTTCCACAGTCTTTTGCGGTGAAGTACTTGTCGCCCGTGTTTGTTTTAAGACCGTGACAAAACTTTACAATAGATATTATATGTGGATGAGATTGAAATTGATTATTTATTACTTCCATATAAAATACTAATGTAGACTTAGAATTATTGCTTTTTTTTTTTATAAGTGTTATTTTTATTTGTATTTTTTATGGGTATATGTTTTTTTTTTTTTTTAATTAGACTAATAACATAAAGAATCTCATTAACAATGATTTTCAAATTTATAACCTATTGTGAAAGTTACAAGTTGATGTGTTAAAAGTATGGATGGACAATAATAGGCCAAACATTTTTGGTTTTATATATATATATATATATATATATTTATATATATTCACATTATTAATATTATAGATAAGTTCTTTGACCCTTCCTTATCTTTCTTTCATTTGGGTTTAAGTAAAAAATATTTAGGATACGATTGATACATTGTAACAACTCTTGTAATGGAAAAATTATTTTATGTGTAATAGTTTAAGTTATTCAGTTTATTTATTTTTTTTTTGTTTGAAGAAACAACAATACTTATAAGAACACATAAACACGAAAGTAATATATAGAGTTTTTTAAACAAACTTATAATACATTATGATAGTTCCTTGGAAATCAGTAGGTTGATAAGTCTCGGGCGCTAATGATCTTAGGGCTTGATCCTGAAAACAAATATTAAGTCAGAGGGGACTAATGGGGACTGGCCAAAAGTCCTCTGATGATGAAGTCAGTGAATTTGTAATTCCCAGTAAGAAGGAAGTGATTTCTGAAATAAATGTCTGAATTAATCCTTACCTTCTCATCAAAGAATGCTTATATAGCATGTGTGAAACGGTTATCTATTTAATAACCGTTCCTATTGTCGATGAGTCCAAAAGATTTGGAGGTAACTTCCATAATCGCTATGGAAGTTACCTCAGTTGGACTTGTGTTCCATAGTAGTTAATGAAGAACTTGGCACATAGTAGTCCAACCCAATGGACTCGTCCATCCTTTATTAAGGACGGACGAGGCTATTAGGGACGACTTTTCCTTGTGTATTTACTTTTCCAAATTTCATGTGGAGCTCGTCCGTCCAAACGATTATGAGGATGGACAAGCTTCTCATGGGACCTCGTCTGTCCAAAGACGAACAAGGTCATTAAGGACACTTGGGATGATCACCTCATGTGCTTGGTTGGTCCTAATTGGTCTTTCAATGGACGAGTTTAGGAGTTGGTGCTTTTTTGTAACACCATCACATTACATAACAAGAAATAGTTATTATATAGAAATAACTATTCATTAAATTGAGGGATTAATATACCTCTTTAAAATTGTTGTAATAGATATTCTTCGATGCATGTAATTTTTTTTTTTTTAAATTAATATATTTCTAACAAAAAGAAATTCTTGTGCATAATTTACTACAAACTTTTCATATGTAACAACCAAATTTGTTGAATAGTAATAATAATTCCATTACAACATGTTTTATTTTCAGTAATAAAGAATAATTTTTCTAATGTAATCTTCATTTCATGTATCAAATGTGCCTTCAGAAAAGTTGATAATAACAATGATAAATAGAAAATAAAAATAGATATTCCTAACTAGTACTACATACATTTCACCTGAAATTGTATAAATTGATTTCGATTAAGTTTGAGGTATTTTTGGATTGTTGGGTTTTATCAAGCCTAATTAAAAAATTGAGTTTTGATTCAACCGTCTAAACTCATTATTTAATGAATATTGCAATTTACATAATTGGGTCTACTATTTTAATTTTATCAAAACTAAATCTCAAAATATTATAATGAATCAAAATAATAAAAAATTTAAACTAAATCTAAAACCCCAAAAAGATGTCAACCGCAATTCATGGGAGTGTTGGAACACCCGAATAACACTCTATACACCTGTAGCCTTTGAAGTACATGATGGAAATTAATAACTAATAAGACATGTGAATACATGATTAATTTCGGACACACATATATCAAACAAGAGCAATAAATGTTTCCCTTATGTTAAGGAATGGACCACATCACCTTTAATTATGGGCCTATATGGGATGGTCGTGGTCCTAAAACCAATTAATGCATGCTAGACTAGATAATAGATATAACTAGCTTTTTGTGCCGAATTTCTTTCAACTTCAACAACTAAATCTTACTCGTTTTTGTTTGACTCTATCTATTCCAAAGAATTCATAAATCTTCTTAGAAAATTTGGAAATAGACCTTCAACTTCAACACCTTGGAAATTGTACACAAATCATTATCCAAGAGACGTAGATATTGGAGGGGTTCAAATTCTTCTAGTTTAGTACCATATATGTACTATGTAATAGTTTGGAGTTTGGACATAAAACCCATGCAGTTGCATAGAATTTTTTTCCCCCTAGCAAAAATCATGATGATTAAGTTTGACATTACAATTTTCGTAATCATTATGCATTGAGAATTCACCAAAACTTGATCTCCATTGCGGCTGTTTATTTAAATCATAAACTGATAAACAAGAGCCAATGTATTTCATTTCCAAATAAATCATTTAAAACTCATATACAAGGATGAGGAGATGATGATGATGATGGTGTAGCGCATGCGTGAACGTATTTTACTTGCTCTTTGCTCCTATTTGAGGAGCCAAAACCAATGAGAAGCCTCTGACCGCCGCATATATATATATATATATATATATGTGTGTTTTTATAACATACCACTAATATAATTTTATTAGTTTCATTTTTTTTAATGATTCCATATATATAATAATGAAGAAAGAATAATTTGAACTGTATAAGTAAAAGAGAGGAGACAATCCTTTCAAAAAAAAAAAAAAAAAGAGAGGAGACAATACTATTAACTATAAGGCTCTAAGCTATTAATCTCTATATGTTAAGAGGATTCAAAATTTTAGTTACCTCTATTGTTCGTTTAAAAAAAAAAAAAAAAGGTTAGTTATAGCTTCATAAAATGTCAAAAATGCCCCTAATATAATTAAATGATTTTTTTTTCTTAAAAAAAAATATATATATATATATGGTTAAAATTGTAATTCAACAAATTTAAAAAAAAATACTAGAGATATTTCTTTCCTAAAAATTAGCACACTCTCTATTTAAATATATCTCATGCACGTTTAATACATTTTTTTTCCTAAAAACTAGCACATACTAAATCCAGCAGTTTACTCCATTTCAAATCCTAAATTTTAGTTTCTTAAAAATCTCTTCTCATGTAACCTCACTAAATGTAGATAAATTCAAATTGAAAAAAGATATTAATCTCAAAAAAAAAAAAAAAAAAGAGCCTCATCGCACGTGCGGAGGCTCTTTTTGTGTCATTGTGTGGTATGATAAATATTTTTTTTTTTAATAAAAAAACTACAGTTGTTTTTTGACCTTAAAACACTCACAGCAATGGTGCTATATTGCTATAGTGCTATAATTTAACTCCACTGATATCAAAATTACACTCCAGCAGTGGAGCTATATCCATTTTTTTTAGCTCCATATGAACAGTACACATCTATAGATAGATGTGCATTGTTCATGAGAGCTAAACAAAAATAATAATATTTAATTCTGGCCAGGGGATTAAAATAATACCGTTCCTTTTTTTTTTTTTTTCATTCTTTTATCTCTTTCTCACTCTGTGCCTCTCTCTCACTCCGTGCCTCCGTCTGAAGTCTCATCCTCTCCCCAGAACTCTCTCAAGCTCTCATCCTCTCTGTCACTGTGCAATCTCACCGTCCCGACCAGCCGTCCTAAAGCTCTCATCCTCTTTCTCACTCGGGCCTGACCAGCTGTCCCAAGCCGCTCTCAAAACTCACCGTCACTCTCCTCTCTCACCATCACTCTCTCAAGCTCCCTCATTCCCTGCCGTCGGCTCAACCCAGCCATCCCAAGCCGCCGATCGCCTCAGACCCACACCGCCGATCGCCTATTACAGAGATTTGGGTTTTTTTTTTTTTTTTTTTTTTTTTTGCTGCTGTGGACTGTTGGTGCTGCTACTGTTGGTGGTGTTGGTGGTGGTTGTGGTTGTGGCTGTGGCTGAGGAAAAAGATTGGAGATTTGGGTTTTTTTTTTTTTTTTTTTTTTTTTTTTTTTTTTTTTTTTTTGCTGTGGACTGGTGGTGGTGGTGGTGGTTGTGGTTGTGGCGGTGGTTGAGGAAAAAGATTGGAGATTTGGGTTTATTTATTTATTTCCTGCTGTGGACTAGTGGTAGTGGTGTTGGTGGTGGTTGTGGCTGTGGCTGATGATAGAGGTAGTTGTGGTTGGTGCTGTGGATGTTTTTTTGGGTAGTCGGATATATTATTTTATTGTAGTGGTTATAATATTTTATTGTGATATTTATATTATTTTATTGTGTTGAAAGCTAAAATAGATCCACTGCTGCAGCATATGTATGGGTAAAATAGATAAAGTAAGTTTTAGTGGAGCTAAATAGCTAAATATTTAGCTCCACTGCTGTAAATGCTCTTATGCTAATTATAATTGAAATGAACAAATATCAAAAAAGATGATGTTGAATTTTAAATTTTCTTTATGACGAATTTGCTTAAAAGAGTGTTTTTCTGGATGAAATTATGTAACATATCAATTTGGGATGTTAAAGCCAATAACAACAACAAAAATGAAAAATAATAATAAAACAAAAACCAAGGATGTTCAGGTATAAAAATAAGTATTGGTCACCATCACACCAAATCACCAATAGCTTTAAAGAATATCTAAATCAATGTTAGTAATATACGAAATGGAATTTAGGCAATACGGAATATCAAATATGTATACATTTAATTTGGTTTAATGTTTGAGAAAAAAAAAAAACAAATTGACTGGTTTTATTATATTTCAATTTAGTAACATATTTAAGTAATCTTCCTTTAGTCATAAAATAGAAACCAAATAATTAAGTATTGGTTATATTTAGTACATTTTCTTAATTTTTGGATGTGTTTTCAAACAAAATATTAAATAAGTGAATGAAAGAAAAGATTGCTTAATTCTTTTATTCATTTACTTATCAAAAAAGCAAATTAATTACTAAATCATAAGACTCTTGACAATTTTACACTCCATTATATCACAAATAAAAATAATATAGGCGTCAATTAATATATGCATTTTCCAAGATTAAGGCCATCATTTCAATTATTTGAATCGTTTAGGGCTTAAGGCTTTTTTTTTCTTTTTCTTTTTTTAAATATTAGGTATTTTTAATACACACAGGGAGAAGGGAAAAATATTTTAAAGAAAATAACAGTATATTCAAGAATGTTTGACTTTTAAATACACAGCACAATTAAAGCTATCACTTTACAGGACAAATACCGCACAATGAGCTATTTTGCATAGACTTTTCTTTCCAACGAGACCTTTGTTTATCCCCATCATCATAACCAGTGGCATTGATTTTTCTTGCTTTTAACTTACAATAATGTAAGGATTTAAATTTAGAGGGTTGAATAATGCAAGGGGAATTTATTGGTGGATTCATTACTTCACCAACCTTTTGGAAGTCTCGCTGGAACCTACCTTTAACGGTGATGAATTGTTGATCCATCGATGACCTTCATAGGCCTATAATAAAATAAATAAATAAATAAACCATGTCTAACATATATTTGACTTTTCAAGTAGAGGATGGAGAGAAGAATAACCAGACAATCATCATGAAATTCCGAAAGAGATTAGCGTATGAGAAAAAGGTCGCATGTGAATACATTATGAAATTAGGAGCAAAGAATCTTAGCTTAATTAAGAGAATGATGGACTACTTCGGTTCGGACCACATGATCTTTTTCTTTTTTTCTTTTTTTGAGAAAGAGACCACATGATCTTTAATTATGGATTTTTTTTTTTTTTTTTTGGCTAAACTCTTTAATTATGGATTTGAGTATGATTTGGCCCAAAACTATCATATACTATAGTCTAATTGTGTGCCTTTTCTTTTTATTTTTTATTTTGTGTAAATAGTGTATCCTTCTTAATAGCGAATTCTTCCAATTGTATAAAATATTCATACACCATTATGTATAGGATGGGTACAAGCGATTTTTTTTTTTTTTACTGTATTTACCTTTTTTTCAATATATGTGAAATGATATAATAAACCTTCAAATATAACTATGTTGATATAGTTTGACTGTTTAAGAAATAATTTTATTTTCTTCTAATTCATAGAATTTAGTCCATAATGTTTAAGAGATAGTAATGATATTGTAACTATATATTGTTTTGCCAACAGTTATATAATTCAGTGATGTTGTCGATCTAATTCTTCTTACAAGAAAAACCTAGATCTTTCTCACTTATTATTCATCTATTATTTTCTTCTCTTGTATTTTATATACATATATATAATTCAATTATCACTTGGGGGATCAATCTCATGTTCTTTATGCAAATATGGTCATGTGATACTACTGAGCTGCAAGACTTTTTATATAATACCCATACTATTTATGATAGCACGTACAAAAGATTTGCATTTTTTTTTTGCTTTATTTTATTATTTTTTTTTTATACAAGATAGAATTCTACTCTAGTTTAATCTAAGTGTAAATGTGTGTGAAGCTCCCTCCTGAAGACTTGAACCCCGACTCTTACCCCCCACATCCCACAAACACTTATACTTATGGAGTGACCATTGTACCAAGGGTGTGCAGTGGTTTTTTTCTCTAAAACAAGAAGGCAAAATATTATTTTCAAGTACTAGCTTGTGGGTCTTGAGGATATCATGTGCATAACATCTCACAAAAAGATATTATACAACAAAATTGGTAGGCTTTTTATAGAAGTATAATTCTTCGTAGTCCACTTTGTGTGTCGCTAGTTGGTTTGCACAAAAGTTGGCATCTTGAAAAAAATGATTACTCTCAACTTTCCAGTTTATAAGACTATACAAGTAACTTCCTACAATCAGAGATAAAAATATAACTATATATGCATGTAGGAGGCAAAATTTTAAGCCAATTATAAAATGCTATGTCAAAATTTAGTAGCAAATTCTAAATTAATGTCATTAAATTAATTAAATTAGATGATGACATGTGTCATCCAAATTGATATCACATTGGCATATTAAAATTTGCCACATGTCATTTGGCCTACAAGACAAAGATAAATTTCCTATTCAAAATATATAGATAATTATCTTTATTAAAATAAATAAATAAAATAAAGATAAATTTTCTATTCAAAATTGATAAATAATTATCTTTATTAAAATAAATTAAATAGAGATAATTATCGTAGGGTCTCGATTTACAGTCCAAACCCAAAACGTATAGGATATTGGCATAATGAGCCCAATATAATAAATTTGTAGAGAGTGAATTGAAGAACTAGGCCTTAATGAATTGAACAACGGCTACTTTTAATTTGAATGACAGTCAAACACAAGTAAGAAATTCTAATCTTAATATACTTTCAGTCCAAGGAGGTCCCCTTTATATAAATTAATCACATATGGATATAAAGATAATTTAGATTGCTACAGTGTTTTATCTCTATTTTTCCAATCTTTCTCTCATGTAGGGTCTCTCACATTATATAGCTCCCTTTGAGTTATCTCGGTTTTACACCTGTTGATCATCTGAGCCTCTACTTGAGTACTCGTCTCATCAAACATTCTCTTTGACTTTCTGTGAGTTGTGGTGGCCAAGAAAATACTGTTTGAAGGTCTTCTCCACATAAATGCAGCCAGAAAAGTAGCTGCATTATATTTAATGCGGTGGTAGTAGTTTTCCCTTAGATATTTTTGGGTTTCGTTCTTTCTAATATGTTCGTAAGACATGTTCCTATCATGGTAGCTTCTTGGAGGGTCAATTTAATTGTTGGAATATATATCTGAGCTGCATTCATCATATCCGAGGGGGAGTTCCTCCTTGGATCATCCTCCACTTGTCCTCTACTTATAAGACTTTAACTGGGAACTCCTAATAGCTGTTTGTTCTTCCTCGGTCCTATTAATATCCTCGGACAAAACCCAAGGCCTAATATATGGTCTTGAGCCTTTATCCCTACAATTATTTATCTTTGTTGATTATTATCTTTATCAAAATAGATAAATAGAGATAATTATCTCTAAGAAAAATATGAGTCAATCAAAAGTCTACTACATATTTTCAAGTATATCAATTCAAAATCGAGTTTATCTTCTAAAATCACTATAAATAGTGGACATCCCCTCTCATTTGGAGGACCAAGTTTTCAAGAGGTCCAAACTTTGGAGAAATTATGTCTTAAGAATATTTGAAGAACTTGAAGCATCTTTAAAGAACTTGAAGCATCTTTAAAGAACTTGAAGAACATTCAAAGGACTTGAAGAACTTGAAGGATAACAAATCTCTAACAAGCTCAAGGTTAGAGATTCATTGTGAAGACCGTTCAATCCATCTTCTAACCAAAGTCAAGAAGATCTCTTGTTTGAGTTCTTTGAAGTTATATTGGAATTAAGCTAAAAAACCTCCATAAACCCCAACAAACCCAAATCTTTGAAGTTCAACGGATCAAGCCTCTAAAGCTCCGAAGAACTTAAACCTAAGAGCCTTCATATTTGAAGGCTTGAAGAATAATAAATCTCTAACAAGCTCAAAACTAGAGATTTGTTGTGAAGACCATTCAATCCATCTTCCAACCAAAGTCAAGAAGATCTCTTACTTGAGTCAAGTTCAAAGAAGATAGAATTAAAGGGTATTCATTTGTAAATGAATCAAAATAGAAATTATATTCATTATTCATCAATACAAATTTATATTTGCAAACCATATTTCTTTTTAATTGTTTGATTTTCTGCAATTGAGAAATTTTGTGTTTACAATTTAATAAGTATATATACTCATAGTGGGGTTGTGAGCTCATTACATAAATAATGTTGAACTAAGAAAGAGTTCACATTAAGGATAACAATTTTATAAGTTTTGAATTTATGTTACATTGCATACTAATAAACTCACCATCCACTTTATAACCTCTACAACAATAGTCTCAGCTCATAGCGTAATAATCATTTAGATACTACTGTGTGTTTGGTTTCCACTTAAAGCTGTGTTGCGTTTCAGCTGCGTTGCGTTTCTGAATTGCGTTTTTGTTCTTTTTTTTTTTTTTTCACGCGTTTTGTTTTGGAGTAATGCGGTTACTGTTCATTGAACAGTAACCGCAAATGTTGACTTTCTGTAGTGAACAGTGCACATATGTATTGTTCACGAATCCACAAATTACACTTTTTCATTAAAAATGGGTCCCATGGTACTATTCACACATTTAAAAATTATTTTGTTACAATGTTTTCAGTTTTCAGTTTTCAGTTTCAGTAAAATAAATTCTATCCAAACACACCCTACACCCAAAAAAAAAAAAGTCATTAGCTATTGCATTTCACAATAGTTTTTTAAAGAGTTGAGATTGAAATTCAAATTTTCGATTTTAATCTAGCCGTTGGATAAAAAAATTAAACTTTGTATGTTTTTACTTTTTACCTTTTACCTTTTTCACTTTTTAAAATTCTCTCTCATATTTATTAGGGGGTAATTGCACAGTGTCGGATCCAAATTCCAAAAAAAATAAAGATAAAAATAGAAAGCAGTGGGGTTTTAATTTGGAAATGGGCCGGCGTCGAGTCCAAGGCCCAGTACAGGAAAAAAAGAGAAAAATACAGGCAAGTGAGAAAAAATGGTTGCCAATACTGACGGAGTTGTTCTGAGTTTTGACTTGAGACTTGAGAGAGAGAGAGAGAGGCGAAATCGGAAGATGGGAAGGTCGGCGGCGTGGCTGGTTCTGACGATTTTCGCCGTTATCTCCGTTGCTTACTGCATCGATGACAAATGCGCAGCCTGCAATGCCGTCGCGGTATTCTTTCTTCTTCTTCACCGTCCCTTTTTTCCAACTCACCAATTTGATCTCTCTCCCTCTCTTTTTGCGATCTGATTTAATAGCTAAATTATTTTACAGGAGGAGCTAGAGTATGGCCTTTCCAATGTAAGAATGATTTTTTTTTTTTTTTTTTTAAATAAACAAAAAATTGGGGGATTATTAATTATAATCATCTCTGCTAAGCTTAAAATGTTAAATTTGACAGGAAAAACCAAGGAATCATTTAGATATGAGACACCGACTTGACTCTAAAGGACAACGTAAAGGAAAGGTAATTGATTACAGGTATGGCCTCAATTATCTTCTCTCTTTTTATTGGTTGAATTGTCAGTATCATATAGGTTATAGGGTATATTCATATTTAGTCATTTGGATTTCGTATAACTCAAAAAAAAAAAATTATACCTTTTTAGGGTTTTAGTGCGAGTTAGATTATAATGTACGTTATATCAGAATTGGGGGGGAATGGAAAGCAATGTACTATTAGATCTAGATTAAGATGTTCAAGCTAATCATTTGGGGGGTTTTGAGAGGTTTTAATATATATTCTGATGTGATGGGTGATTTATCTATGGCTATTAAGTGTAAGTGCTGTACATACGGTCTCCGGCATATATGATCATTTTCGAAAGTGATTGTTGTTTTGTAGTTTGGTTTACGAGTGGCTGATTTCATGGTTGTGCAATTCTTTCCAATAGAGTCAGTGAGCTCAGAGTAGTTGAACTTCTTGATGGGCTTTGCGACAAGATGCAAGATTACACTCTTGAGCAGGTAGTTTCTTCTTTGATTTGTTCTCTTTGTTGTGTCACTGTCTCCATGTTTTTTGGGGGGCTCAAATAATACTGTTCTGTTGGTCCCTAAACTTTTAGTTCATGAGCAATTTTAGTCCTTGAAATTTAAAGTGGTTGCTTTTAGTCCCTAACAAACTTAAAGTGATCACTTTTAGTACCTAAAAAGCTTTAAATGATTGATTTTTGTCCCTATCAGTCATGAGCTAACGTTTGGGGACCAACCCTGTATTAGGACTTTTGTCAAATGCATTGGCATTGTGATGTGATGGCTGCATCACAATGTTCAACTTCTGTGGCAGCCATTCTATGGCCGGTCAATATCTTGTGGCATTATGACATGTTTAGATATGCTGCTGTGGGTATATTCAATTCCATCTCTTCATTTTGTAGATAGATTCAACCACGCAAGAGTGGGTCAGAGTGGATGATTGGAATAACCTCACAACAAGTAAGTATTATTTTACAATGACTTGGATTAGCTAAGCTCAAATTTCGCTCTTGCAAATAATGCTAGCCATAGTTTGTGCTTAGGTTGTCATGGTGATTTTCTTTTAATCAAGATTGATATTTGAATTAAATAAGTTATTTGCCAGCTAGTTTATAAAGAGTAGGCTAATTGTCTTGTCCTGTTCTCCTTTAGTAAAAATAGAACATAGCTTATTGTCTTTATAGTTCATGTAGCAAAATGGGGGACACGAGACCTTTTAGATTCTGACATATATTCTGTCTTCTTGAGAAATTTGTGATGATTATTACTCTTCAATCTAAGACAAACTTTATGACCTCAATTATACAAGATGACAAAATGTTAATTTATGCTAACATCTTCACTTGACATATTGACATTTGAATCTTGATGTGCTTAAATGACTTGATATTTTATTAATCCTTTTTACAATGCAAAGGTCTTAGAAAATAATTAAGTTGGAGAAGGGAGAATATGGAATTTTTCTGTGATGCTTTTATTTTTGTATTTTTTACTGGAAGAGCACTTACAAACACTCCAGAAAATCTGCCTTTTTGTAGTGTCCAAAATTTATTTGCGTTTTGAAAAACTGTGATGCCTTTTAACAATTGTTTGTTTTCTTTTGTGGTAGATAAACAAGAAGCTCGAGCATATTCAAAAGCTATATCATCTTATTGTGGAAGGTGAGATATCAAACAGTTCTGGTATACCTCCTCTTGTGGCCAGAATTCAATCTTGAACTTCTATGCCTGTTGCCTTTTTGTTATTTGTATCTCAGTTTTACCTATAAAAAAAAAAACCAAAAAATGCCTGTTGCCTTTTTGCTCCCATTACAAATGAGGGCATTATGCACCTTCTTCTGTAAAGTTTATTTTTTGGTGTGGGGAGTGGGGTGGGGGGGGGGGGGGGGTGTTATTTATAGCCTTTTAAAGCTTCATTTTTTGTTTTTTGTTTTTAATGCACAACTGTACTTTTGCTCAGCTTAAAAAAGAAAAAAGAAAAAAAGAAAGTAAATTACTAATGAAAATAACTTATTCCAAACGAACTATTAACTTTTAGTATGTTGATTCACTGAGTCTGATCATTTGTGTTTAAAATGGGACAGGTTAATTGAGGAAACAGAAGATGATGTAAGTCTAGATGTTCTGCTTATCAATTTCAACCTTAATTCAAAGTCATTTTTGTTTATGCTCTGCGTATGGATATTTCAGTTTTACTGATGATGCCAATTACTCTTGCAGTTGGCGGAATTGATAAAGAAAGGATCTGTTAAAGTAGGAGATGTGAGCAAGGTTCTTTGTGAAGATTTAAGCAAGCACTGCAGTCAGACGAGGTAATTTTAAACCTCAAACCAATAATTTAACCTACTTCTTTTTTCTTTTCTTTTTTTTTGGGGGGGGGTTTTGGGGGGGGGGGGGGGGGGGTGTGTTGGTGGAGAGAAAAGCAACCAATAAAAAAAGTTGCAAGAGCTTTGAGCCGTATTCCAAAGCCAACTGTAGTTTGTTCCTATTACCAACTATAACTTGTTTGGGAGGGGGGAAAATGGAACAAGATGGATTTTTTAAGGAACGTTCAATCCATTCTCATTTTTAGGAATTTAGTAGGAAGGAATGAAATGGTGACTTTAGCAGGAAGGAAGGGAATGCTTAGGTGAAAATACACATTCCATTAATGGAATGGAGCTGAAATATTGATTATATCCCTATTCCAAGAAAAGAAAAATAAAAACTAAAAAGTGAAGGGTATAATAATTATATATTTCTATTTTTTCCATTTCTTCTCTTATAAACTTCCACACACATTAGAGAATTTTCCATTCATTCCAACTTTTGATGTTTTACCCATTCTATTGTTCTTTATAACTGCCGAACCTATTATTAGAAATCAAACGTGTGGCAGCGAGACTTCCAGAGACATAAATGATTGAATTTCATGTTTATTGCAGTGGTTCCCAGCAGGTGGATGACAATGATCATGAATTAGATGGAGAGCTCTGATTCACTCACAAAATAAAAGTTCCGGCAGTCTAAAACTTTAGATAGGTATCATTAATCAAATTATTAAGTTATGCTTGTAACCCCCCCAAATTTTGCTTCCAATTGTTCTGCTGGCAGGATGAACCAATGTGTTTTACTTCATACAAGTTGAACTTACCTTATTATCTATCCTCCACACCCCCCCCCCCCCCCCCCCCCCCCCCCCCCCCCCCCCCCCAAAATCATGTTTGAACTTTGAAGAACATACAATAGCTTGTGTCACTGTGTGTGAGAGACTTTATTTTTTGGGTCAATAAGTCAGTAAGGCCTATGACTAATGGACCCAACCCATCAGAATTAGTTGCTATATAATCTGGGGGCATTCACCCCTGATGGGTAACCTATTTAGTGTTATAATTTTTACTCATTTCCATGCTAACAATTAATAACTAAATTACAATTGAAATTATACTATTAAAGTTAATTAGACCTACTGAATTTTTTTTTTTGGTCATGCTAACGAGTGCCTTAAGGGCACTCGTTAACAATTCATTTTAGGAAAGTTTTGACATAACTTTTATGGGAAATGAAAAAAACTGTCAAAACATTAATTGTTTTTTTTTTTTTTTTCCCATAAAAATTTTCTTTAATTGGATTTTTAACCAGTGTCCTAAGGGCATTCGTTAGCATTTCCTTTTTTTTTATATGACTTTTAAAATTAGATCCACCAACTTTTGTATTGTTAAAAATTATACATATTTTTACTATAATTTTTGTCATAATAATAATAATAATACATGATTTTTACTACTAAATAGACTATTTAGATTATTAATAGATTACAAATAATTAATATCTTATAAATTTTATTTAAGATATTGATGGGCGTATAAAGTTCATCAATTTTAATATTTATATACCTTAACTTCTTATTAACATCAAAATGGTCATTTGACAGCTTCACAAATATTTCTCCCAAGTTGAGCTCAGTCAAGATGTTCAAACAGCTTAATTGATTTTTACAACCCTAGAGAGAATACCATGATTATGTTGTTTTTAGGGAGCAAAGATTGAATGTGACAATATAAGGGTTGAGATTGCACAACTCGAAAATTTCTTCTTTGAGAAAGAAGTGTAAGAACACTAAAGACGATATATTAAGATTCTCTCCTGATAAAATCCCTGACACTAATTTAGACAAAATACTTTAATAGAATTTCTTGTGCTTTAATATAGGTACTGGCAAACATAATTGCTAATCGTTTTTGACAAAGAAGTTGGGGTATCTCAATCACCAAACCAATGTTAACCCACATCCAATTAAATATATAAAATAAAACACAATCGAGGTCACTTAAATATACCCTATTTAACTTATAATTATTTTTCACTTTGGACTTTCTTTTTGTATTTATTTTGTGTCATAATTAATTGACTATTATATTCATTATATGTGGCATTTGTTTATGCTTTTGTCTTGATTTTTATTCTTCCTTTATCCTTTTTCATTTTTTGTGAGCTTACCATTCCTAATCGTTTCGTTGTCCCCATTCTTTTTTGAGATATGAAATCCACGTCTAAATGGGAGTAATGGAATCTTTGATGAGGGTACATAAGCATTAGGATAGATAAGCAACATATTGCTACACACAAAACAGCTTGGGACAATATCAACCCTTCTATAGTTTTATTACATTGTGTTCAGCTGCAGCTGGAGAAAGGGAAAAGAAAAGAAGAGAAAAAAGTGAGGGAAATGAAAAGAAAAAGAAAGGGAAAAGTCTTTCGTACATGTTTGGAAATAAGGACTGAGGAGAAAAGGAGAAAAGAAAAGAGAAAATATGTTTATTAGAGAGAGAAATGAAAATTTGGGCAAAAAAGTAAGTGTGGAGCCATTAAAAATTTTAAAGTCAATATTTGTGGCTACACTTTTTTTAGTGGAGTTTTCTCTCCATTTTCCCCCAACTTAAGCCGGATTGATTTATTTTCCTCCACTTTTGTTCTTTTTCTCATCTCTCCTATCAAACAAATAGAGGAAAAACCTCCCTTCCCTTCCCTTGTCTTTCCCTTGTTCCAAACATGGTGTAACAAGTCTTAGCACCTTGGTCTCCCCCCTACCTCCAATTATGCTCCAATTATGTCATATGTAACTTTGATGCAACGATTTGAGACAGTCATGTTTGTAAATTAGTTGTTTGTAGAAACCATAGGGCTGAGATTATTGCAATTTGGATTAATATTTTAGAGTGAGGTGACCTCATTTGGGTTGAGGCTCAAGCAACAAGGTTGGTTGTGCTTTCAAACTTTTAGGCTCTTTCATCTTGTATTGGAGACTGATTCACTTGCTATTATTGAGTCTATGCAATGTACTTTTTAAAAAAAATACATTTTTAAGAAAAGGAGAATTGAACTCTAGATATTTTCATTAGAAATACCAAGCTATCATTGAGGTACAAGACTCTTATTGCCCCTTAGGCGTCTAGTTGTATAGCTTTGGGAACAATATCCATCTCCTTCATTCCTCACAACATTTAAGAGGCTTGTGATGTAGATAGGACTATTTAATATAGTATTTATGTGTTTAAGCAACAAAAAAAAAGTACTTATGTGATTGTAAGGGGAAAAAAAGAGAAGATAAATATTATGATACTTGAATTAATATGGTTATGGCTATCCTTACAATGGTTTTAAAAACCAAAATGGTCAAAGAACCAAAAAAATGTCCAGTTCTTGATTTTTCCTAGTTGAACCACAAATTTTGGCTGTTTTTATTTGACTGGTTTAGGGTTTGGTTCTTAGTTGAACTGGCCAGTCCGATTCAATTTTTAAAACCATGATACTAGCATGTGCTTTTCTTGTTTCTAAAAAAAAAGTGCTAATTATCACTATTTTTTGTATTTATTTAAATTATTGATGATATAACAAAATTGAATCCCCCTACTCAAAACTCATCACTTATTTCTCATCACTCAAACTCATATCCCATATCTCATATTTCTATCTTTACTATAACTCAAAACTCTCTCTACTTTTTGTTTGGTTCCAAATCTCAGCTGCATGTCTCACTCTTTAACTCAAATTAATGGAGCCCACACACTCATAACTCAAAATTTTGGAAACATCCTAAATGCTAAACTTAGTTTCCATGATTCTAACTCAAAATTTTGGGTTTTGAGTTATGGAAACACAACTCAAAAACTAAACCAAACAACTTACATTTTAGTGGGGCCTACATTTTTTGAGTTTTGGGAAATGAAAATTGAGTTATATAACTCAAAACTCATCAAACCAAACATGCATAGTTTTTAAGAATTTTATGATTGAGTTATCCGAATAACTATAAAAGGTCTAAATTTGAAAACAATTGTTTTAACATGGCTAGTAAAGCCATGCAATGGAGTCACTACCACATCCCAAATCTGAAATCTCTTTTGTACGGTTTGAATCCAACAATGCTAGCTTAGAAGACATCATAACTCCTCAAAGAGAAAATCGTCAAGCAGGCAAAGCCCCATTTGATATTAAATAAATATTATATTTTCCACTGTATAACCAACAATCAGAGTGGCGCAGCGGAAGCGTGGTGGGCCCATAACCCACAGGTCCCAGGATCGAAACCTGGCTCTGATAAAAGAGTGGCTTCCGAATGAATATATTTTTTCTGTGTGCCAAACCAAGGTTTGGGTCTTTGGGCTTTGGGCTAGATTTGGGCTGAACAAGAACAAAAGAACCACATAAACTAAAGGCCGTCATGCTCTTGAAATTTGAGCCTATTTTTGCACAAAATTGGAAGATTGAACCAAGAATTTAATCTTTTTTTTTTTCTTTTTTTTGGTGGTAAATTGAATTTAATCCTTCACAATTATGGTTTTGATTGGAGGTACAAAAGAGAAAAATGAATAAGACAGCAACACTATAAATGGAACAATTGGTACCCAGCTTTGTTGGGCAGCCATTCATCAATTGAGTAGTATTGCACTCTTTCTACAACTTAAGCTAGGAGTATTATATTACATTAACAAAGGTTACAAAGAACAAAAGAACCACATATCGCCATTGTGCTAATTGAGATTTTGTATTATTACTCAGAGACCTCTCATGAAGATTGAGTTGCTGCTGTATCAACACAAAGCATCTATCTATTTGTACTAGCCGAATTCTACCATTGATTTTGTTTACTTCTCACATGGATTTCAGACCAGTGTATAACAGGAAAAGAAAATGGTAGAACAAACAACATAAAAATAAGCCATTTACTAGTATATGTTCATTCACGTGAACCGATGGACATAAACCCATGATTCTGATTTATGATCACAACCTAGTTGGTCCACTTCTCATAAAACTTTGATTATGATTATGATTTATGCCTAGAAAAACTTTTAGTAATTAAATACAAGATTCAAAGTCACAGCTTACAAGAGTTTTAGTGACAAGTTCAAATCTTATGTCTCAATTTTCCTGCTCCATTTTGTACTCCACAAGACCACAAATAAAAACTTGCCACTTGTCACTTATTTAATTAAATCCTACCATTATTGAATTTTTTATTTTAACTACCTAAATAAAATAAAGCTTGATTTAAGCTATCTAAAATTTGAAAATAAGACCGAGTGGTAGAAGTCAGGCCTTTAGATGACAAGTAGCCTCCCGTAAACGACATATCCTGAGTTTGAATCTGGAAAGCAATTTCTCCAAAAATGAAAAAATTGAGCTCAATGCTGCCTGCTATATTTTATGCATTTAATTTGGACTTTGTAATACATTGTGTTTTCTGTGGGTGGTTTGTTTGATTGATGAATTATTAATTTATTATTTACAGGTGGTTGTGATTTGATTTATTCATATGTGGTGTTTTTTTTTATTGTGGTACTCAAGTACCAGTGGCATTTTGATCTTGGGTTGTCTTTGAGGGGGAACAAAGAAAAAAATCTAGTACCGCTACACAACTTCTTTGTCACAAGATTCACAACTATGTCAAAGTGTGAGTGGTTAAAAAAAATTAGTGGATTCATTTGTAAGTGACAGACACTCATAGTATACCAAGTCGGAGTAGAGACAAAAAATTGTGGAAAAAAAAAACTTGAATTTGAACTTATGTTAAAAATTTGCAATCATTATTCAGTGTGTTTTAGGCCCAACCTGTGGGGAATTAAAAAGGTTAAAGACATCCAATTCTTCTCATTCACGTACCACAAAAGGACCAAATCACTAGTTCATAAAATTTCACAAGCAGAAACGCGTCACAGCACAGGCGAACCCTAACTAAATCTCCTCAATGTACATTACTTTTCTGTGGTTGTCCATGCACACTGAATACTAATAAAGTTACATTAGTTCAAACATGAATAAGCTAACTTATAAACAAGTAAAAATTAGAGTCTGCATTTTCAGGGATACCAATCCTATTCAGTTGTTTGATTCATTCTTCTGCTTATTGTTAGCAGTAATTCTGGGCTTTTAATATTGCCAAAACCACATGACTAAAAAAACTGCGGTATTGCTGTTTCCATGATGATCATGAACAGCCAGCAGCCACAGCATCAGCCCTGGGACTTGCATCTAAGAGTTGATGCAGCTTGGCACCAGAACTTGAGTTCTTTTCATACATGCCACTCTTTTCCTCAATGCTCTTACCAATTGAACCCGAACCCAAATTATTAACTCTCGACAGCAGGTTTTCTGTACTAACGGGTAGGGTTCTTTTGTCATCAATACTGTTCAAAATTATCTCCTCTCTCTGTTGTAGTCCTAGTTGTGAATTTTTCAGTTTCTCCTGTATAATTATATAAAATCCAATTTATACGTTGAAGCAAGAGTAACAGGCTCAAAAGAAGCAAAAAACTAATTGATTCCCCATGCAAGAAGGAATTATAGAGATGGCATATGGATGTACCATTAATGTAGCATTCTCTAGCCTTAGTTTCTCCGAGTTACCAGTCAATCCATTTATTTCAGACTTTATTGCCTCATTCTCAGCAATCATTGATTCAACTTTACGTGCAAGTTCTTCAGTTTCAGCCTGTTTGGAGGGTTGCAAATCATTAGCCAGACCTCGATGAATGCAAATTGGTCGTTTAGACCAACAACACAAGAGTTAAGAATTTCTAAGTACTAAAATACACAGATTCCTATACCTGCTTCCTCAGCCTTGACCTCCTAGCAGATTCTCGATTAGACTGTTTCCTCCGCTCACGTTTCAGCTCCCTTTCATTCTGAGCAATATAAAACAAACCATCACCAGAATGTACTACTTGGTCAGAGAAGGCTTTAGACAATGAATCAGTAGACTTTGAACAGAAAAATAATTCAAACTTTTGACAAAATAAAGCATATACTGGACAAACATGGGATGGAAGGAATCTGAAGAACTAAAGAGCTTAATTTGCAGATTATACCTGTGTCCACCCTTCAGAAGGCAGTACTGTAGAAGATTGAGGGACACTAGTAGGTGTTGTCATGGTGTTCACATTATGAGTGTTCCTGAGCTCAAATGCACCCAATACCTTATCGGTAGTGGCATTTACCTCCTTGGCAGAAACTGTACTGGCATGTGTCTCTGTCTTGCCACCAATGACTGTCCAAATACAGATTGAGTAAACAGAAAAATTAAAACAAGAATTCAACTCAATATCTCAGTTTCTTCTTTACCACAGGCAATTTTTCTGCAAGCAATATGTTTCATTACAATGGATCACTTGGAAGTTGGAACATCTCTATTTCATTGATATTTTCATGTAGTAGTATTAAGTGGAAAAAACGTTTTGAAATAGTTTAAAAGCCATTTCTTCTATGTTTGAAGCACGAGCAATTTAGGCATCTACCATTTAGAGAGACCAATCAGATATGAAAGAAAATACAGCCTAAAGACAACACCGTAAGATATTGCAAAGAGGAACTTATCAAAATGAGAGCTACATACAGGAGTGATCACTCAGGAGTGACATGAGAATCCCATACAGGAGTGATCACTCAGGCCTATTTATCTTATGATGTTGAAAAGGGATTATTACATGATAACCAGAAGGAAACAAACTAATTAGCCAAAACTAACTGCAGAACTGATACGTCTTTAATTGGTTCCCTTGATAATATGTTCCCTAATCACCACCAACGTTCAGTGCTCTTCCCCAATTAAGTCAATAAGCACCCCATGTGATTAGTATCAGCATTCAGATATGAAAGAAACTAGAACCTAAATACAACATGAAAGCATAAGAAAATGTAAAGAAGAATATCTCAAAATGATCATATGTCATCTTTCTAAACCATTCTGGTGTGAGAACCCCATATATGAATGGGTGGTGTCACTGGTCAGGCCTAGTCTTTTGAACATTGAAAGGAATTACGTAATAATCACAGTAACCAAAAGGAAATAGACTGGTTAGCTAATACTACTAGCAAGATTGTACTACATAATTCCACAACTAACTGACATCTTTGTAATTGGTTCCCTTGATAATTTTTCCTAAAATCACCACCAACATCCAGTGGTCTTCCCCTTAATAAACACCCCAAGTCTCAGTCCCTCCCCAGCCCTCTGTCACTGCCAACTTCTTTTGCATGCCAGAATCAAATCCAACATGTCACCGTATACTTGCCTACCAGATGTCATTAAGAGGAGCAGGTTCTCAACACAACCAAGAAGGCACAATGCAATTCCAACACAGTAAATCCAGTCATCCCATTAATTGATACACTAGCCACCAATGGCCTTTTAGCTTAATGGTACTTCTCCTTCCTAGTGGTATGGTCTTGTGGGTGCTGGATTTTTGGGATTAAGAGATTCTTCTAATGCTTGAAAAAGAAAGGGGGCAAAGTGACTAAAAAATAAGATACATTGGGCCATGCCATGTACACAGTGAGAGGTGATCCTACACTATTGAATACCAGGCCAACTCTATTGTTCATCAAGATTTAATACTTGGTGAAGAACAGAGTCATACCAGTGGTTGGTGTTCCCTCACGGCTTCTTTTCCTTCGGGATTGATTTCCCTGAACATAAGATGGGGGAGATTACAATCAAATTAACAATTTTGTCCATAATATGTACGTATATATAAGAGTCAAATCAACAAAAACTAAGTGCAAAGGTGTTGCAAGAAAATGCCTATAAGCCAAGCATGTAGTCCTCACCTTAGCAGTATTCCCGTCACTTCCATCATTGGAATCTTCAGTCTCCGCACTGTTCACATGGCCAAAGAAACTAAGTTAGCCTAACAAGAGGTCTACTAGGAAGAATTCATACAAGTGGACAAATTTACATGGGAATAGGTGGAGTGTTCTAGCCTAGCAAAGAGTACCAGATTTAAAGAAGACAAGAGGTTAGAGAATTGGAGGAATTAGAAAAAGGATCAGCAAACCTCTGTGACATCCTATGTTCAGCCCCACCCTCAGTGCTCTCAGCACTACCATTGCCTATTGACATTGCTAGCCCATCAAACTCTTTCAACTTCTTCATAAAACCTTGATCTGTATTTCCCAACTTCGGGGGTGTTTCAATGCTCAAAGGAGTTACAGCCTGCTTCATTGCACCATAATTAAACCCAAATTATTAAGGGGCACCAAACACAGACAATTTTTTGTCTATCCTCACTGACATATTTCTAACTCTGCTTTTTTGTTTTATTGGGGGTGGGGGGCTAAAGAAGTCTATATTGGCATATTGCTTCATCAACAGTGAAAACAAAAGAATTGCAAAAATTCAAAAGAAATCATAGCAGCAAAGCTTCACTTACGGCAGGTGACAATGGAACCCCTTGACCAAGTGCATGTGACCCCTAGTTTACAAAAAAACAAAACAGAAGTACATAAGAAAATTATTATCATGTATTTTTTCTATTTTCAAATTCTATCAGACAGGAAGAAAGGGGAAGGGGCATTTAGAACTATTTGATTGAGAACTACAACTACCATAAAGAAAAGGGAACTGTGCTTAATTCAGGCTACCTAGACAGGGCAGTCAGCACCAATAGGATGTCAGCCAAATGTAAGTAAATATTTTGATCATACTAAGATAACTTGGAGCATAAAGCTGCCGAACTAGGCCATAAATCCAAATACAAGTTTCAGGTTGCAAGCCATCAAAGACAGCTATAACGGTCTACAAAGCTCAAGTCTTGGACACGGAAAAAAATAACTAGTCATCCTTCAAAAATGCAAATGTAGAGACTCCCTCAAGATGCAAATTTAGAAAGACTCCATAATAATTATGAATAAACAGAATCTAAGCAAAAAAAAAAAAAAAGAATGTATACTTACAAGAGGAACTCCAGGATGTGCATAAACCCCTCCATGTGGATAGATTGCCGCATAAGGCGCCCCATAAGGTGGCATCATTGGCTGTAGGAATTAATAAATTAACAAACCATCCTAGGATGATGTTTTATAACTTTGTTCCTCAATGCACAAAGCTAGTAAAACAATTATTGCAAATCATATAGAAACTTCTACTAACTTGATACTGGTCTATACCTGTGTTGGGCCCCACATATATGGGTGAGGAGGATGACCTGAAGCCATGGGGGAATTGTAATATGGTGGAATAGCGACTCTGGGACCATAATATGCCTGTATATATGTATGGATTAGTTTGAAGTACACTTTAACATTTCTTGAAACAAATTATAAAGCAAACCTTCTATTTAATATATAACAGTTTTTTTCTGCAATACAGAAGATTCAGTGCAGGCATAAAGTAGATAACCTGCATGGCTGCCCAATCAGGATAGGCTTGAATATTGGTCTGACTGGCCTGATTAGTCTGATCCTGTTAGTACAAAGGATTGATAATTACTCATGTGCAATCTTTCAAAAGTTAGATGTAAAAGAATATAAAGATTAGGTATATCTACACATACATATAGCCTGATTTTCTTTCCAATATCAAGAAGATTGAGTTACATCTACTTATATATATATATATATATATATATATATATCCCAGTTTCGACAACATAAATGTTGACAATGCTCAGCTTACCAGTTGTGCAGGTGAAGGTGATTTTTCAGACTTAGAAGGCTTCCCCTCTTCATTGTTTGCCATGGATAAGCACTAAAAAACTCTTGATTTGAATTATGTAACAAAATCCTTTGCGTTTCTGCACTAATGGTAATCATGTCAATCTAGGATACAGAGGAAAAATCTCCAAAGCACCCAATGAACATTCTAAACAACATTAGGTCTCACAATTTTAGATAGATCAAAACCAATTCTATCAAGCCTTGCGAGATACAACAGAATTATGTTCCATTAACAATTTAACACAATAATATTGTCATTGAAAATTAGAACTGCAATATACTAATACAATAGAGTGGGACCCAACACGTGAAAATTTAAATAGGAGGTGAGGTGGACCCAGAGGGATTGAACCCATGAAAGTCCGAAACTGAAAGTCTGAAACCAACTAAAGGAAAATTGAGTTCCTACGAAAATCCTCAACTAAACTACAAACAGATATTTCAATATATATATATATATATTTTCAAGTTGCCAGGAGTTTCAGGTTTTCTCTCACATACACACTGTAGAAACCAAACCACAAAAAAGTTCATATTTTTGTTTCTATTTCTAATAGGCTCTTTAGTCTTTCCTACTACAATTTGGTCCATTTTCTCAGCAACCAAACAAAGCCTTAAATTAAAATAATTCAGAATAAAATTCTCAATTTTCTCATTCTGCAACTTCAAAATTGAACGAATCAAACTTAAAAAAAAAAAAAAAAAGTAAGCAAACATATATACCTTAAACTCTAAAATATAAGAGGTTGCGTCCTACTATCTTCAATGGCAAAGACGTGAACACAAGGAAAGCTTTTGTATTGACCCTTAGTTTCTCACTGCATTTCTCTCTCTAAAAACGGAGACAAAAAAAGAGTCACAGAAAGAAATGGCGCTGAGGAAGAAGAAGAAGAAGAAGGAGGAGGAGAAAGAAGAGGCAACGGCCACGTCACCACATACACGATACACGTAGTACTTTGGGGGGTGGTCCCCACCAGCTTTAGCTATGTCGGTGTGGACGTGTGGTCCGGAGACTGACGTGTCCCACGTAGGTGGACTCAGAAACAAACAACATGGTTGCGTAGCCAGCTCATGTATTATATATATATATATATATATGTATTTCGTATCGTGTCCCAAAGTCTTTCTTGAGATCTTAAAAATGGCCCACGTGTCGAATCTCCACGTGGGAACTGTCCACGTGCTGCTTCATTATTGGATGCATCCGTCGTATTCTTCGTGCGCTAGAGAATCACACCCGCTTAATTATACTACCTACAATCACCTATTGAGAATCGTACACACCTAATCTTATTGCTTAATAAGACCATTTCATTTCTCTTTTTAAATGAAATTGAGAAATAATATCTCCGCATGGTTATCACGACAAATCTTTAGTAATAATTTATTATTGGTTCTAATTTGGATATATAATTAATTTATTTTTTCCACAAATAGCCAATAATAATCTTTTATTTAGAAATTTTTGTGAATATAGTGTTTCCTAAATTTATTATTTGAGCAAATTATACTTTTGTACTATAATCTTTGATTGTGATTATACTTAATCTTTAAATTATCAAAATATAAAATTGACCTCCAAAATTGTAAGATTGTTTCAAATGTTGTTTATTTTGATTTCTGTTGTTACACATGACAAAATTTAACAATGAAAGATCTTATGGCAAGATGGATAAATTGTTATTTTAATGTTAAATTCTATTGGATTTAACACTAAAACAAATAGTAAGTGTACATTATATAAATATTTAAATATGAAAATCAATCGTGCGTTTCAATAATTCAAAGATTAAGTATATTGAAGATGAATGGTTATCATGGAAAATTTAATTTGTATTTTTTTTCTTCCCCTAAATTAAATAGTTTGGGTTTTTATCCCATATAAAAAGAAAAGATGATGCTACGTCTATAACATTTTATATTACTATTTATAGGAGGAAAAATTATACTAGACTTTTATGTAATTCAAAAATACTCTCAAATTTAACCTTAACAAAAAAAAAAATTGAGAATAACTCAATAAAAATATACATCTAACTATATTTAAAATGCTTACAAAATAGGACACTCTTCAACTAATCCATATCTTCAAAACAAATTTATCCAAAAAAAATTTTAAAAGAAAAATTATGACTAGACCAAAAAAAAACACCTCATCACACATGTAAAACGCCTATGATGAGAAACTAGTGTAACCTAACAAAATAATATCCATAATAGCTCTATATTATTTTGATAACAACTTACCATATAAAATTTATTGTACAAATATTATATTGAAGTTGATCATGTTTCAAAAAAAAAAAAAAAAAATTCATTATTCTAGAAAGAGCCGGGTGTTCCATCCAAAAATAAAAAATAGAAATGGGTGAGCAAAGACAACACCCACGTCAACATACACGTGTCGAAATAATGATGAGCTGTATAGTATACGTATTTGGTAGAGCGTATATACGGAAGGGTGGTTGTTGAGGTGGGGCGTGCTGAATCGTGCTGGCCATTTATTATATTCCAATGCCACCTCCACCGTACACGTGTTCATTGATCACTCGAGCTACGCGTCCTTAGGTGTTTGGCTCCAACCAGCCCTACCCGTCATGTGGCCTACGTGGTCAGCCTCTTTTTTTTATTTTTGTTTTTTAATGCTTGTGATTTGGAAATTTAAATTAAATAGATTTAAATGATCCCTTCGAATCCACGACTGGCCAGGTATTGAAACACCTTGATTAAGCACTGTAACTTTTGCCATCACACTGCTGACTATTTTTTAACAAAAAAGATAGCATTCCCATGATATCATGCCTCTCTTTTTTCTTTTCCTTTTTCAGTATAAAAATTTACTTTTTTTTAATCTATTTTATGTACTTATCTTTTAAAATAGTCTACACTAAATTATTTATTATCCGCTATATTTCATTAAAATATTATTTTTTTAATTATTTATTTTTATTCTTATATAATAACTATCATCCACTCTTTTCTTTCATCATCAAAATACATAAAGAAATAATAAAAACTAAATCTAAAATGAATAGTTTTAGTATAAATTTACACAATTACTATTACAACAATGTATTTTTACAGAATTTTGCATGACATGTATGATGTGGGTGAATTTTAAACTTAGTTGGTTAAAATGTGATATTTTTTATTATTATATAAATACTAATGCAAGTGCCTAAATTAAGAAGGCAGACCAAGAGCTTGTTAACTTTTTTTTTTTTTTCCAATAAAAATACAATGGCATTATTTGTCATTGTTTGATTTCACCATCACTTAAATCATAATATGATTGGAAGTTTGTAGTTGGTTTCAGTTAGCTTATTTAGTAAAAAAATTTATTGTTAAATTAGAGATTTTAGATTAAAACTCGTCTACACAATAAATCAACTATTGCCTTCATTTGATGATAAAAAACAATCGACCAAATATTATAGGTTGAAAATCTATTGTTTCTATTAAAAATTAATAATTTGTTTGTAATGTGCCAAATAATTGGGTCATTTGAAATCTTTTAAATTGCTTAGACTCGGATCTTCTTATGTTGGGTGGTAGTTTTTTTTTTTTTTTTTAGTGATTTTCCCATGTTTAGTAGTTATAAGTATTTTCCAATATTTTACCTCTATTTAGGTTGAATTATTTTTGTTTCCCAAAAAATAAAAAAAAGAGGTTGAATTATTTTTCAAACTTCATTCTTTTATTTCCCAAAAAAAAAAAAAAAAAAACCTTCATTCTTTTATTTTTAAATTTGAAGACAAACACTTAATTTTTAATCTATTGTCTGTGATATGATAACCAATAATTAACTTATATTCTTCGTCACATTATTATGAAATGGGAAATCTAATTATTGGTAAATATTGTAATGAAAATGCAACTGAGATTTAATTTATATTCTTGTTGATGCCTAATGTGATGGAGTAATTGATTCAACTATAAATTTTCTAGAGAAGTGCTACAAATTAAGCACTATGTATTTTGAGATTTGTCACATAAATTTGTATGTTTTATATATACTTTTATGTAATAAAACTCGTATTATCTTTAACATTTTCCATTTATCAATTGCTGCACTGGCACTTGTCAAAATTTGATTTTTTTTCTTCTTTTTTGTTTTGGCCGAACATTGTTCTACGTGGATTCAACCATATGCTGGCAAAAACTTATTGTGACGTTGGCAAGAAAATGAGCCCTATACCCAGAGATTATTGCCGTCTTTGCAGCTTCCCCATGAAAACCAAGCTTTTATTTTGTTTCTTTTATCTTTATTAATTGGTTAACCGAATAAAACTCCTACCAAATTAAGCTACCAAATTAAGTTGATCGCATGACCCTTTAACCACTAGAACACACTTTTTGCACCATTTCTTTTAATAAATTTCCATACCATAACTCAAGTTTTAGGGGTTCTAGTATAATAGTCTAGCTGTAATGAAAATCAGTGACTCCATTGCCACCTCCCCCACTATCAACTTATCCACACAAAAAAAATCCCTCAAATTTTATAGAAATCACAATTTCAAGATTTAATTTCAATACCTCATAAATAAATTGCTTAAAAAAATAATACTAATATTATTATATCTTTTGAAGGACCTATTAAAATTGTCAGGGTGAAGGTTGACACAACTCATGAACACTATAATCTTTTACAAGTAATGTTCAATGTAAATGAGTTTGTTGGGTTAATTTTGTGTAAACCTACTTAACTCACAATCAACCCGAAATAACTTGGTTCATTATTCATCTCAAGATGAGTTAACATGTTTTGACAGGAACGTATTTAACTCATATAATAAATTTTGGTTTTATTCAACATAATTTGAATTTTAAAGAGATAAATGACCAATGTAGGGATATTGGGCTCAGAAGTTCTTTATCTGTTTATATATTGGGCCTGTGGCCCAATCCGAGGACAAACCCTCTGAGGAAGTGATATCTTTGTCAAAAGAGTTTGCAATAGTAAGTAGAGAGATCAGTCTCGGTCACAACAGTTCAAGGGGGTGGGCTGAGGATAAGCACATCCTCAACTAACCTATGCCGAGGTCTGAAGGGGTTATTTGTCATCCCATGTAACATTTCAGGAAGTTTCGTTGGTGAAAATGTGTTTTGCAGTGAGATTAGATTGGTAGAAGTCCTAAAAATATCTGAGGTGAAAGCTGTTACCTCTGTATTAAATACGCTACAGTTAACTCTTTGGCCGCATTAATGTGGAGGTGATACCTGAACAGTGGATTTCAGCCTTACAGCTACTACATGTGGACTTATGAGGAGTGCTAATGGGATAAGTATCAACACTGACCGTCTGGCATGCTCGTGGAAGGTGGAGATGAAAAGGAGAGACAGTATAAAAGAAGGAGGAGGCAATGAAAAAAGAGATCGGAGAAAAAATGGAAAATTACTGTAGTATCTATAACTGACTTTTTAATCAAACTTGAAAGAAATACATAAGAACAGATCTCCTCGGACTTTGCCGAGGACAATTTTCTTCCTTATAAACCTGCTCATTCACATCTTCTTCTCCTTTAAACCTATTTTCTAGTTAGTCTAATTCATTAGAACCCAGTTTTCCAACCCATTTTTCTACAAATTCATTGTTTTGGGCTTTTTGGGCCTAAGTCTATTCATAGATTGGGCTAGGATCTCAATTCAGGTCCATACAACTAATTTAAATAATTTTAATGGTTATATTATAAATTCATCATTGAAATTCTTTAAGTTCCTAACCATTTATCCTAAATAAAGAAAATAAATACCCTCATTTCATTCTCTCTCTCAAGATTGTGTATTTATAAATTTGGGTGGAACTTCATTGTATTGGAAATAATAACTTTTAAAAGGTATACTATTAAGACTTTAATTGATATGGTCATGAAATATAATTGTTGTAGAATTCACTTGGATATAATTATAATTTATGTGTATAAAATATAAAAATATATTGATAATTTTGGGTTATATTTTTACAAATAGTACAAAATAGGTTGTATCCATGTCAACCTAATATAATATGTTTATTAAATTGTTGAAATATATCATTTTTGTTCAACCCAACATGAATTGTTTATTAAGCATGTTATATGGGTTTTGTTGTGTCAACGTACTTAATAATGGATAATGTTAAGGTTGAGAGATTTTGACACAATTATTAATGAGTGGAGTTAGGGTAGAGTCCTGATGTCGTGTAGTAGACCCTTTCTTTGACCCCACACAAATATGACCTACCAACATGAATCACCTAAGGCTGTTTCTTGACCAACAGAAAGTGTTCTTTCATAATAACTTGGTCAAACCACTGATTTGGTTTTTTTTTTTTTTTTTGTTTAAAAAAAATCATTTCACATTTATTACAATAATGAACTTATATGATGTAAATTTTAATGTTGGGTCCAATAATAAAATTTTCTATCCATATGAAATTACCATTTTGCCTGTGAGTACAAAAAGTGCTTTCAAAAGTGAATTTTTATGAAACCTGCAAAGTAAGTGAACATCAATACTACAAGAGGACATCACATTTGTGACAAAAAACGTTCATCACCTCACTTTAGAAAAGATATATCATGTGAGCTTGAGCCTATTAAGGTATTGATTCATTTTAAATAATAACCATTTAAGGTATTGGTCTAGGGTGCATGAACGATAACCAATTAAGGTATTAATTGTTGTAGAATTCACTTGGATATAATTATAATTTGTGTGTATAAAATATAAAAATATATTGATAATTTTGGGTTATATTTTTACAAATGGATTAAAATAGGTTGTATCCATGTCAACCTAATACAAACATGTTTATTAAATTGTTGAAATATGTCATTTTTGTGTCAGCCCAACACAAATTGTTTAGTAAGCATGTTATATGGGTTTTGTTGTGTCAACCCACTTAATAATGGATAATGTTAGGGTTGAGAGATTTTGACACAATTATTAATTGAGTGGAGTTAGAGTAGAGTTATAACGTCGTGTAGTAGACCCTTTCTTTGACACCATACAAATAATACCTACCAACATGAATCACCTAAGGTTGTTTCTTGACCAACAAAAAGTGTTCTTTATAATAACTTGGTCAAACCACTGATTTTTTTCTTTCTGGTTTAAAAAGATCATTTCACATTTATTACAATAGTGACCTTATATGATGTAAATTTTAATGTTGGGTCCAATAATGAAATTTTCTATCCATATGAAATTACCATCGTGCCTGTGAGTACAAAAAATGCTTTAAAAAGTGAATTTTTATGAAACTTACAAAGTAAGTTAACATCAATGCTACAAGAGGACATCACATTTGTGACAAAAAATGTTCATTGCCTCACTTTAGAAAGATGTATCATGTGAGCTTGAACCTATTAAGGTATTGATTCATTTTAAATGATAACCATTTAAGGTATTGGTCTAGGGTGCATGAATGATAACCAATTAAGGTATTAATTTAGGGTGAAAAATACGCAGTTAGATGTTGTTTTAGGTGTGAGGGGAAACTTTTTATTCAAAGCATATTCAATATATATTGAAACGACATCTTAAAGAGGGGAAACTTTTCCTTTTTGGATGGGATAAAGGGTCTTTTTTTTTTCCTTTTTTTTGGGGGGTGGGGGGGTGTGGTTGTGTCAAACACGTCAAAAGATGGAAAACACTGTATTTTATGTATTTATTTTTTAAGTTTTAGTGGCTGAATTTGACTAAGACATATCTCAAACAAATGTTTCGTGCAAGGAAGGTCTTGGGTCTTGGTATCAATTATACTTTTGGGATGGGTAATAAAAGTTGGGAGCATTCTCTTGTAAATTTTGTATATATTGATTATGCTTTGATTATTTTACACAAATTGTTGATTATGCTTTGATTATTTTACACAAATTGTTGCTTAGTAGCTTTGTGTGTTGAAATAGAGTATGACTTGGTACAATCACAAGACATAAAATTTGAGTAAAACTTTATGGTGTGAACCAACAGCTTGCCCATGTGGCAAGTTGTGAGTGATGTTGTGATACTAGCATTATCATGTAGGTATTCACAAAAAGTTTTCAAATGTTGCTTTGTTGAAATAGAGTATGACTTGGTACAGTCACAAGACATAAAATTTGAATAAAACTTTATGGTGTGAACTTATAGCTTGCTCATGTGGCAAGTTGTGAGTGATGTTATGATATTAGCATTCAAAGTGCGTCCGAGAACTCTTTGCCAAAAATAAAAAAAAGGCACTTTGCACTTCCTAATCAATAATATACAAGCCGACCTTCACCAACGTGCGATATGTACTGATTTATGTTTTCAATTTAAAACTGGCCCCTTTAAAAAGCTTGGTGGAGCGCTCAAAGAATTTCAGGTTTTTGTACTAGGAAATGGAGAATGGGCCAAATCAAACAATGAATTCTACTTATTGGTACAACAAAAAACAATGAATTCATAACTATTCTGAGATGTACAGGATATAAAACTCAAAGAAGAAATGAAAATCAAATCCTACAATATCTTAAGTCCATGAATGAAGCCCAGTGTCAGCCGTGGAAAAGGTGACAGAAGAAAGTGCAAGTAGCGGCAGCTTAGGGGGTAAAATGCAGCCAACCAATTGTCACCCAATGTATGTACATCCATCTTTCAGCCATTCCCCTTCTTTTCCTGAATTACAGTCCAATACACCCTTTAGTAAATTCAGCCCTTCTGCTGATATACTCCTCCTAACTCGAGATTGAGGTATCTCTATTCGAGGAGGAGGGTCTGGAGAAAAACAAACCACAATAACTGTTAAATTATCACAAGTGTTGCGCTTGAGTGCCTCTCTCACCAGCTCTCTTGAACATCTTTCAGGATCATTGTGGAGCATAAGTTCTTTCCTTGCCATGGACACAGCACCCTGACTGCTCATTACATCCCACAAGCCATCACAGCCTATTATCAGGAACTCATCATCCTCAGTCAGAAGTGTCTCCTGCAACTCTGGCTCTGCACTTAAAGGGCAGGCAGAACCTTTGGGGCCCTTCATGTGCCAGTCTCCTAATGCACGAGCCACAGATAATTGGCCATTGAGGTAGCCATCATAAATGACACCACCAAGTTTCTCAATTCTTATTCTTTCAGATATGCAATTGGGTTTATGGTCTTTTGACATCTCAATTGCTCTACCTCTCCTCCCTAGCACTGCTCGACAATCCCCAGCATTGGCAATTATCATCGTCCTATGAAGATCAAAACATTGTCAGAGATAATGCTGCTGACTCACAAGCATTGATAATGTTTACAATTTGATACTAGGAAACTTAGATGAAATATTCTGTTTCCTTTTAACACAATAAAACCTCCAACTAATTCATAGCAAATTGGAATTTTCAAGCAACTCTAAACTTTTTTCTCACAAACTTTGGGGGGAAGAGTGATGTTAAGGATATTACAAAATAACTTTACAAAATGATGTGTTATGAATCACCCTCCCCAAAGAAAAAAAATAATAATAATAATTTATTATGTTGTTGAAGTGACACCAACCACATCAATTTTTATGCGTTTTGTAGAAAATTGGTAGTAGCTTTAGTATTCTTCCCAAAAAATAGGTTGGGTTAATGATGCTATTGAGCAATGCTCAAACCTAACACAAGGCAAAATTAAAATAGAAGCAGCTCTAGAGGTCACTTACCTGCCAAATATCAGGGCAGTTAGAGCTGTGGTGCCAGAGGAAATATCAAGACAACTAGCATCAGCAAATGCATAATCAGCTTTCACAAAAGCACTTGTAATTGCCTTCTCCACACAAATTGGAAAATGGGAATCCTCAACTATGAATCTAAGGATGTTATTTCTAATGAATGATGCAGCATCTGTACCTCCATGGCCATCAAATACCTGTTCACATAAAGTAATAACAATCAATTCACTGAACATGGCCAGCTTTTAAGGTGGTAATATACAAGCTCCCAAGTTCCAACCTAGTGTAAATATAATATATACCTCCCTTCAGTCAGCCACTTTATTTTAATAATCCATTATTGTCCTAAATGTTAACTTTTAACTGCATAATAAAAGTGAAATGCCTATCAAGTGGATCACATGCTTTTGCATATCGACTAACAATTTTGCCATACGGTCTAAGGAAATTGCATAGATATATGCCCAATTGTTAACACGTCTCCCATTGGCTAGCCTTTCATGGAAGAGGAGATCCATTGATAAGCTATTCCTCTAATCAATGAACAGGTGTAACAAGGTAAGGTAGATATGCAACATGCTTACCCCATAGAAAGCCCCAGGATGAGGGAAGCCTGCTGTGGCACCTAGATGTTCAATAAGATTATCTAAACATATGTGTTCATCCTCCATGTACTGTTTCGGTCCTCTTTCTGCACAGCTTCCTGAGCGAAACACAGGTAAAAAATCTGACTTTTCATCAGAAGGTGATTTACTGGCAACAATACTGACGTCCAAATCCTGGAGAAGCATAAAAAGGAAGAGTTAATTAAAGTGTATTTGCCAAATGCTGTGACAAAGAAAAATATATATTGCAGTTGCATGAAAGATCCAAATTTGATTTTCCTCTCATTAGGTTCAACAACAAATGGCCAAAAATCAATACAATATAATAATGCAAATAAGATGAGCATTGCAATCTTCAGCAAAATGATACATCACAGCAATTTCATCAAAGCCAGGACTTCCTGTTGAAGAACAAAAAATAACATGAGGTTTCCAACTTTGAACTTGGATTAAGCTGATCTTAAAGAAGTAGGTGAAATTAGTGGGCCTTGATAGATATCTCACAGTTCACCCCAAAGACAAAACTCATTCACTAGCAAAATATAAAGCTATTTTTATATTTATAAGAAAACTAACATCAATGATAGGTTTAAATTGGTATTAAACTTTAATTTGACATTTATATGCTTCAGGACCATATTGATTTGTGAAGCTAAGTCAAGGACTAAAAATCATTAAGTAAAGATTTTAGCATACACCTTCCTAAAGAAAGGTCATAAATGAAAAGTCGAAATAAACTTACCAAATCAGGTGAGCCCAGCAGCCTCATAGAGCTAATGCTATGGCGGGCAATAGATAGGTGCCGTGGAGGTTTCCCATTTGTCATTTGCTTCAACTTATTCAAATTCTCTGAGCTCTGATCTTCTGTGGTTGAGACATTATCCTTATTATAGCCACCTTCTAAGATGGTAAATGGAGGCGATAAATCCATACCCGCAGCCATAATCCCCTCCAATTCATAAATCAATAACCTCAACACAACTCCCTTAACTCAAACAATCCCCTTTCAAGAATCCTCTTAACAATAAATTACCTCAACACAACCCCATCGATCAACCCCTTTTCAAGAATCCTCTAATATACTTCAAAATTGTTGCGGGATCCAAATTCCAAATCAATCAGCTTAAAATCAGTTAAATCTATCCAAAATGGAAGCTTAACAAACAATCCAAAATTTCCAAGTATCAATCAACTGTCTAAAGACGCAAACCTAGCAAGCAAAGCAAAGGCTTCGCTTCACGAAATGGGTAATTCTATCTTATCAGTTTAGAGTTCCTCAAGGTATCAAATAAATAAAAAACAAATCCACAAAAGCAACCATCAAATTATAAAAATTCAATCTTCAAGTCCCACTAAAATTCCCAAATCTCCAAAACACCCAGAACCCCAAAACCAACGAGCAGATCAGACTAACCACTTTCGAAGCAACTCAACCTTCATAAATATCAAACATCAAAAACTCCGGAAACACCCAGATCAATCATCAATGTCACAAACTTCACCAACAAATAAATCAACCAAAAAAAAAAGAAAAAAAGAGTGCCCTTTTAAGCAATAATAATTCACGGTCACAAGGTATACGAACTAAACTAAACTAACCCCAATAATTTACCAAGATTGTCTTGGAAAAATTCAGAGTAAAACTTAGTTGGACAAAAACAGAAAGTATATAAATCTTGAACAATAATTGAACACAGAATCCGAGGAAAAGTAGTAAAAAATTCTCACATATGACGATGACGATGACGATGATGCTTTGCCTTTTCTCTTCGCTTTTTTGATAATCCAAGAAACCCAAAGAAGAAGATATCTCTCAGAAGAGAGAGAGAGAGAATCGGAAGCCTTTTGTAAGAGAAAATGGGCGACGATATAGAGAGAGAGAGAGTTGGAATGAGGTTGGCAACCGGGTAATACAGGTAATCAAGTAGATCTCTTTGGTGTCTGGAAAGGGGTTGGGAACCGGCACGTGGCGAAATTTGGTTGGAGGATGGTCTGACAGACCGGATTCAGTCCCAACCGTTGGATCTTCGAAGGCGGTAATAATTGACGGTCAGGGGATGACCTTTCGGGAGTCTGAGAGGTTAGGTTCGTTAAAAGCGAGTTTGCCTCGGATTCTCAGGGTATACGTGGCGGTTTTTGATTGGATGCGAGTTGTTTTCTCGGCTAAGATGGGACGTTTCGCTCCGGCTTTTTTTCACTTTACCAGTTCGCCACTTCTCGTCTGATTGGAATTTGGGAAATGATTGGGAGCGTGTATGACTATATTTGCGCTCCGTGAATCCGCCTAAGATACCGTTAAGTTGGATGAAGATTAATTTAGATTTTGACGAAAAAAGAAGTATAACGTAAACAACATTTTTAGAATATTTTCATTATTTTGCAACAAATTATATGCAGTAAATTGTTATTGGATTTAATTTAAACTTACAACTAAAATTATTTCTTTGTCTACTAATAACATCTTGTAACAACTCACCACTTCTTTTTCAAAAAAAACAACTCGTCACTTATGATTTGTTATGAAAATATTGTAGATGTAGCATATCTCTTTTGACAAAAAAAGGACCAAACGAAAAAACTGGCTAAGGGCATCCAATGCAAGGACGTAACAAATCCAACAATATTTTCATAACAAACTGAGGTTTAAAGTTATTATTATAGATCAAAATAAAATAATGCTATGTTCATAATATTTTCACAAAAAATCATAAATAACAGGTTGTCATTAGTTGTTAATGGTGGGTAAAAAAGTAATTTCGGTGGTGGTTTTAAATGGGAATCAGTAATAACTTACCACTTAAGATTTGCTGTGAAAATGTTGTAGATGTAATATTTCTCAAAAGTTTACATCCATATTTTTCACTGAATACAACTTGAAATAAGGGTGGTATACAAATATAGTGAGATTTTGTTGTACTTGTGGTAGTTAACCTATCATCAAACAAAAACACACATATGCGAAAGAATTTTTCAGTTTTAACGAATTATATTTGACTTCTATAAACTTGAATTTTACATTAATTCCTTAATAAAAATTTGTCTGAAATCATTACAAATTACAGGCTGGACAAGGGAATGAGAAAGAAGTTTAATAAAAAAGAGTTTGAGAATATCCATACTATATAATAAAAGTTGAGATGTGATTGCGCCAAGTGACCATCTTCTCAATGAAATCAGTAGATAAATTCTCATTAATTAGGACAATTCTCTTTAAGTAAAATTCTACTCAAAATATAACTCTATTAATTAAATTTCAAGAAATTCAAAACTCTAATAAAACTAAAATTGCATTTCAAAAATTTTATTTTAATTATCTCACTCATCCATCATAATTTTTAATTTTAATATAATAAAATTTACACATAACATAATACAAAGCATCCTTAGGCCAAGTAGCTCAATATATATTTAGTCTTTATTTTTATTTTTATTAAAGTTGGTGTCCTCTAGCCAATAACCTTATAATTTAGTGACATTACATGTTCTCTTTTATAAAATGAATCAAAGTTCAAGCCCTCATTTTTTATGTTACATGTTCTAAAATAAGTTGTCATTGTGTGTACTTTGGATTATCATTGTTCTTTGGGCTTGCGGGAAAATAAAAAATGAGAGCAAGCTACCAAAGACACAGACATACAGCAGATATAGTTAGACTGGCTCATAGGCGACCCAGACCCAACAAGAGAATCTACATGCCCAAGGCCCAAAATAGATCCAAAACGCTTGCCCCTTCACTCTTTCTCTCTTTACCTTTTATTTTTCCTCGTTTTATTGATCAATTTATGACTTTTTGAACTCTAAACACTTTACTGTTTTTCACTAAAATTCTTCCATTCTACACGAACTGTAATTGTTGATAAGTCGATAAGACCAGCAAATCGGCTAAAATCCAAAATTTGACATGATACTTTTTATAGATGTCTTGACTTCAAAACAAATAATCATTGGCTTTTACCATTTAACTTGACAATGTAAAAAAGAAAAGAAAAAAACTTGTTAATGTCATCAATTATTTTATAACTAATGGAATTTTTCCTCAATTTTTTTCTTAAAGATTCAATGTTTAATCCACTAAGGGGTGAGATTCAAGAAAATTAAATTAAGGAAAAAAAAAAATCGAGCCAAGTGCAATTGAGAAGGGAATCATACAAGAGGTCACAAAATATCTAGGACCACAAAATTTGCCACAACTTGATGACATGTGCGGTTATAGATTAGTAGTTATAGTTGCGTTTCTAAAAAATGCGGCTATAGAGTAGCTGTCAGGAGCAGAAAAGTTTTCCTTTCGACAAATGTGATTTATGTTGGGTTGGGGCCTAAACCGAAACTCGACGATGGGCTTGAAGCATGGCCCAAAGGCTATCGGTGAAGTTTTTGAAGAGTTCGCCCTCTTTTTATACCTTAGGCCTAAGATGGGATTGACAAGGGGTATGAGATGGCCCAAAAACACTTCCTACAACAGACATATTAGCATAATAAAAAGCCAATTGCAATAAAGAAATAACCCAGCAGTAATATATTTCAGCTGTAAAGTATCCTAGTGGTAAAGTATTCCAACGGTAAAATGAAATAGAGCAGAATAAACCTCTAGCCGTTAGATATTCACAGATTAAGGAAAGTATCTACATCTTCAAACTCATCATTCATGGACTCTGAAGAAGAGTCTTCTAATACAATAATATGAGGAAAAAACTCTATTGTAACAGTCACGTTATAACCTTCAATAGTAAATGAATAAACAAATATCATAGGTTCCATTATAGCAACTAATGAGGAAACTTAATGTGAGATGAAGGGAGAGAGATAGATTCTAGCTAGTGCAGCAAGATCATTATGATGCCAGGCATGCTCATGGATATAGTATATGTAGTGAGTAGTGAGGGTCATTTGTGGATAGTATGAGTAGTGAGAGAGAGAGTGTTCAATAAAGCTACTGGAGCTTTCTGCTGGGGGTAGATGAGTGTTTATAGGTAGAGGTTTGAGGTGTATTTATGAGTTAGGAGCTGGAGAACTTAGTTTCTAAGTTTGAAGCTAAGAACTCAGTGACTCAGAACTTTGCCAGAGCTTAGAGAATGCTAAATAGAGAAGTTAAGGAAGAACTCTTTTCTATTAGTGTGTCTCTTAGTGTTTTTTTTTTTTTTTGTTTTGTCTGTCTTGAAGTGTTAATAAAGAGTTCCATTTATAGTTGAGTTTAATGGGGTAATTAGCAAATAATCTCTGCTAAACCATCCTCAATCTTCATAAAATCCTTAGAGAATCATTCCTAGGATTTGGCCAAGAGTAGTAAGCTCAACTTTAGGATATTCTTTGCTATTTTGGGTAATGGCAGCTGAAGTTTCGACCTAGCATTGAATGTTGATTGACTTTAGTTAATGGGATTAAAGCATGCATTAGGCTAATGATCTTAGTTATGTTGCTGCTAAAATCAGAGCTTCCTAGGACAGATTGCATCACCTCAAGTCAAGTGTCAATCTTGGAGCCCTTTGCTGGGAACTCTACTGGAGATCCCTTTGGTACCTTCCAAATCACATTTCCCTAAATTTCCCCATTTGGGATTCATGTGCTTGGTCCATAAACCAGAGAGTACACATTTTTTGCATGAAAATGAATTGATTTCCACCTGTTCCAGAAGCTCTCACGGCCTGGTTATGGCTGCTCTTAGTGCTTGACCAAATGGGTTGGAGAAAAAAGGAAAAACAGCTGGCTGAAGCTTCCCAGTCTTATGTCATGTCATCCCAACTTTATGTCACATGAGAAGTGATGGAATTTAGCTTAGCAATGAAGGGTTTAACTCCTGTTGGGCACATGTCCTCTTCTGATCTGATTGGACAAGTTGGAATTAATGGCAATGGGCCCCAGTTGTCAGGTTGTACTAAAACTTGACTGGACAGCTCAAGTGAGCTTTAGATGCTGGGATTTGAATGTGAGCTGGGCTGGCTCAACTGGGCTTTGTAGTTGAGTTTCTTTGGGCTTGGTCATCCCTACAACATTTGGGCTTTGTAAAATAGGTGCCAAAATAATATTTGGGTTTTGTGAAAAATGTGCCAAAATAATATTTGGGCTTTGTAAAAATATTTCAGTGTAGCAACGAGCCTTGGAGGTGTCGTGTAGCAACGGATTTTAGATGTGCCATGTAGCAACGAGCTTTTAGAGGTGTCGTGTAGCAATAGGCTTTTCGGGTTCTGCTCACAAGTTAAATGATTTTGGGTTTTTTTTTTGTAGAGATGGTGTAATTTTGTGGCCAAATTTTGGTAGTGACGTGGTAAGTATTTTTTTGTGGAAGACCCAAATTGGGTATAATGGGTAATATTTGTGAGAGGGTCCAAGGCAATTTATGGGACTTGTATAGAGAGTGTTTGTGGGAGCCCAAGTTGGGTAATAATGTAGGAAATATTTATGTGGGCTCAAAATAGCTTATGGGCTTGTGTGGGTATTTTTTAGTCTTTGGGTTAATGAAATTAGGGTCTGAAAATTTGTACCTCAACAGTAGCTATAGCCGCATTTTTTGTAAACATGTCTAAAAAAAACGCAACTATAACCCATGTATTTTGTAGTGCATTATTTTATATGGACCCATTAATATGTCATGGTTATCAAGTTGTCCACATACTTTCTCAATACCTATCAAACTCCTTTATTCCTTTCAAGCAAAAAAATTGGAACATAGTAATGAGTGTTGGCCAAATAAGAAAAAGATTCTCCCACTCTCAGAGTTTCCATTAATACAAATTAGGTCATATATGAGTCTATAGTTACCTATAAGGTTATATACTGAGTTCAGTTGAGTATAAAAAGTTTATAGTTGTTCATTTAATTTTATTTTAAAAACAGAGTTGAATTTGAACTCATTACTAAATAAGATTATATATTCAAATTTGATTCATTTTCTTATTGAACGAGTTCTATGAGCCACTTGATTAACTTATTTTTATCTCATACAGAGTAAAACCATGTTCAAAATTTATTACCCCTTCGCAAATCTATAAATTTTACTGTGAATGAGTTGTTCATATTATCATCAAAGGCATCTTGAACTTGTGGCTGTTTTTCAATTTTCTTTTCCTACCATAAAAAAGAAGAAAAAGAAAGAAAAGAGGCTTTTGTTGCGCGGCTGCTTGCTGTGCTGGGCTGTTTTGTCACATAAAAAACAAATCAAGCGAATGTCACATTGTCCGCTTTATTCCTTCCTTCAATAAATCAATAAACACGGTAGCCCCTTTTAATCATGCAATCGCCTAGCTACGTCTATGTGGTTCTTATCTCTTCCACGTGACAATGTCATTTTTGATTCTCCTCATCTCTCTGTCCTCCCAACTTGATTCACATTTAACCTTTTTCCTTTGCCATAAGAGAAGCTTTTTTTTATGGATATGGTTTACTCTTTGCCTACCTATGCCTATATATGGCTGCTGCATGCAATTGCAAAACGTAAAGCTAGCTGGCCACATGTATTTGATATTAAAATCTAGATCCTTTACCCTTCATGTTTTCCTTCCTTTTCCTTTTCTTCTCAAAAAAAGAAAAGAAAAGAAGAGATAAGATGTTCAACCCCTAACCCTACATATTAGGTAGACCTCAAACCGGCATAAAATATTCGACTTGGAGGCAAAGATACTTAGAAATAAAAGCATCTACAACTTTCATGTAGTTATATATAAATATACACACACATTTAACTCAATCTAGACAATAAAATGTAACACATGTAAATACTAGATAGTGTTTTAATGCTATAAAACCCATTAAAGAAAATGAATCATCCATTACACTGTACATATTTGTTATATTTAAAATTCCATTTATAAAATGAATAATCCATATTCTATTTTTTTTTTTTTTTGATTTCACTTATAGGTCTCATACTCTCATGTAATGATTTTTTAGTAATTAAAAAAAATTTAAGTATAACTTATGCTAGTCTTGTTGAACTCATAAAATGGTAAAATTATAATAATTTTAAACCATATAGTAACCATTTGTGAATCTTAACCTTTAGAAAATCAAATTATTATGGAGTTTATTATACAATTATTCCCAAATTTTATTAATCATATATTTATTATTATGATATATAATAAATTATTACATCAAGAATTTCAATTTTTAACACTTTTGAAAGGTAATGGGTTTTTTTTTTTTTTTTTTTGGAAGTTTTTTGGAAATTTTTTTCTCTTTGATTAAAATTGTTGCTCCATTTTTCTTTTATAACTTTTGAACCTTAAAACCATTGATAAAGTATAAAAGATTTTTTTTTTCTATTTTTTTCAATGAAGCCTTGCATTTAAAAGAGATATATAAAAATAAATAAACGAGAAGAAAAAAAATCAAAATATAAAAATTGGGGGTGCTGGCTCAAGCCTTGCCTCCGATATAGGAGACCATAGGCAAGCCACCCCTATCATATAGGTGAGAACTTAAGCATGAGGTGCTAGGAACATTTATTTTTATTATATATAATTATTATTATTATTATTTTTTTTTTTGGGGAGAAACATAAAAATTTTGAAGTCAAACTTTAATACCGAAGTCTATTTCAAGACTTTACTTTAGTTGACCTAAGGATATAAAAATAAAATATAATAATAAAAAATGTTTTACTAATGTATGCTCTTAGAACATGTATTGCTAAACCATTTTAAAAAACCTTTTATAAAAAAAGAAAAGAAAAAAGTGACTAATTCTTTGACAATTTTTTCAATTTTTCATAAATTATTTTTAAAAATTGATGATTAATATGAGATATATATTAACCGGACTCATAAAAAGAAAGGAGGAAAGAAAGAAAGAAAGAAGAAGAGAAGAGTCATTTGACCCGCGACAAAACCTATGTTCCACATTGTGAAACTTTAATTAATAAATTAAAACCCATTATCTAAAGTGATGTCAACATCTTAAGAAGTTCCACTCACTTGTACACCTTAAGGTATGAAATAGTATTATTGTGATATCAGATTTGGATAGTTTTTGGGTATAAAGGGTAAAGTTTTATTTGTGATGGTTTGTTAGTATACGCAACGTTCTTTAAAATATTTTCCACTTTATTGGTCTTGATTGTGGAAATTTTTTTCTATTATTCGCTTTCATTTTTATCATTCCAAAGTAAACAAACACTAGAAAACAAAAAAACAAAAAAAGAGTTTTACTCTTAAATCTAATTTTGTTCGAATTTGTTTAGTGTTGGATTGTTTGACCAAAAACAATTATGCATTTTAATTAATTATACTAATATAATTTAGCATTATTGGCATTTCCAAAAACTACATTTAAAAATATATAATAAAAAAATAACATGAAAAAAATGTGGATTTTTAGGAATTTGTGTAACAATATAATAAAGTGTTGTCAACAAATTTCAAAAGTTTTAATGCGATGTTATTGTATAGATCTAGATCTAGATATAATAGATGGGTCCATGTGATGCTTCACATGCTCAAAGGAACTAAATACTATAGTATTTTAGAAAGAGTCAAGGTAAGGAAAAAATTGGATTTAAAACATGACTCCAAATTTAAGACATTATAATGTGATCATTGAAATAACAACATATAATAATATACATCATTATCTTTTTTCTTTTTCTTTTTTGCTGATAATAATACACATCATTATCAATAAATATAAATATATATACATACATTAGATGATATGGAAAATAAAGGTACATTAACAAGTGTTTTAAGAACATAACTTAAGAAGTAATAAATAATTAAGGTGTAATATATACTTTTTTTTAAAAAAATTGTTAATTTATTTTGCCATGTACAAATGAGTAATGTTATATACAATATTTTTTATGGTAAATTTCACAACTATAAATTTACCGATTATTATTAATTCTCATATAGATCTATAAATAAAAATCACTTAAAAATCTATTATTGACAATTTATTATTTCAATGGTTATGAATTATGTTGTGAAAATGTGTCTGACGGTAGACTTATTGTGTACTCAATTATTTATTTTTGTCAAAAACTTGTGTACACTTTAATTGGTATTTTTTTATTAGAAAAATATAATATCTATAAAAATAATGTACCTGGGGCATTATGTATCATCTATAAAAAAAAAATGTTTGTTATCGAAAAAAATATATATAAAAAAGCACTTGGGGCATTATGTACCTAGACGTTGTCATATGAATTAATTTTCTTTTAATCTAATACCTCTTTACCTAAAAATTTATTAACAAAGTAGCTAATAGATTAGCTAAATTAGCAGTTAATTATCTTGACGGTGTGGTGTGGATGAAAGATATTTCTCTACAAGTTCACTCTGTTATTCAAGCTGATTTGATGGTTTTGTCTTAATAAATTTCGATGTCCTTCTTCTAGAAAAATACCTGTATAGTATACTTTAAAAAAAAAAAAAAATTGGTGCATTCGAGCTAGCCTAAATTCGCACGTGCAGGGCAGAATACTCAAGGAGTCACGGAACTCTAGTGTAATCTGGAATGTCTTTGCAAACATACTCTGACGGGCCTGAAAATTTTCTGGTCCGGTCAACAAAGGTATCGTCTTGTGTCTTCTCTAAAACTAGATTCCCACATTTAACTTCTTTCCCACGTGAGCCTCTATTCTGTTTGTCCTTTTATGCTTCACCATTTTCTGCTAGTGCTTTTAATTTTTTAGTAGGTGTTTCATACTGCTTTTGTTGTTATTAAATGTAAAAATCCACACCCCTTATCTCTCTCTTTTAGTGGTTGGTTGGTCCTCTCTACCAACTCCACAAAAACAAGAAACTAATAAAGAAAGGAAGAAAGAAAATTTGCCTTTTCAGGGTAAGTTTCTCATCTGGGTTCTTCAACTTTTTCATTTACACCACCTCTACTTGTTTTGGTCTAAATTTTTTTTCTGAGGACATGTAAGTGTGTATAGAATCAGAAGACAACCTGGGTTTTATAGAACAATACTTAGCTCCAGCCATCATGGATGACATTTTTTAATATTTAATTGAGTGGCATTAAAAAAATATTTTTTAATATGGGGGCTTTGATTTTGAAGATAGAATCTGATTCTGGTCTATGCAAACATGGTAGCTCTTATTTTAAGCGATTGCTACTTTTTGTTTGTTGTTAATTATAAAGGTATTGATGATAAAACTGAGGGAAAGAAATGAAATGATTGAAGCATATGGGTCATTTTGTCCCATGCAACCTTAAACCAAGTGTTAAGGTATTTTTGTTGGGTCCCTAGAGATAAAAACTTTGATTTTTGATTGTTTGCTTTTTATTTTATTTTTTTAATTTGAACTTCTTTTTCTCTTTAATGTCTTTTAGAAATCAGTTAATATTAGTTTGAATTTAGTTTGCTTTACGTTAGTTCTGATTGTTTTACCATCTCTTGTCAGGACTGACCTTAGGTCTTTCTTTCTTTGGAAAATGGATTTAGCAACTTTTTTTTTTTTTTGGTTTCCCAGATGAAAATTCTTTATCCTACTCTGATGGGGAAGTCTTTGTTCTCAATTCTGCGCTAATTATATTGCGGAAACCTTGGGTCAGTTTAATCTTGAGGCAGGGGAAGAAATTGTTCTGCTTGTTCAAAATGAATCATACTTGGTTTATTTTGTCACTACTACTCTATGTGGGGGTGTTCCCATATGGTTTTAGTAAGAATGTTTCAAGACCTGCTACTGTGAGAATTGGAGCTATTTTTACATTTAACTCTACCATTGGAAGAGTTGCCAAGATAGCTATGGATGAAGCTGTGAAAGATGTCAATTCCAATTCCAGCATTCTCCCTGGAACAAAACTTAATCTCAATATGCAAGATTCCAATTGCAGTGGATTTTTTGGAATGGTTGAAGGTACTTTATTTTTCCTCAATTTAGTGTCAAGTTTCTAGCTTGATTTGCTTATTTTTATTATTAGGCAAGAATTCTGTTTTAAAAAGAATCTAATAGCCCCAATCAGGTGCACTGACTATTGTGTGGAATTACAGCTTTGGAATTTATGGAGACTGATACAGTTGCTATCATAGGCCCTCAATCTTCTGTAGTTGCCCATATTATATCCCACGTTGCGAATGAACTCAAAGTCCCTCTATTATCATTTGGAGCGACTGATCCCACTCTTTCTTCCCTTCAGTTTCCCTTTTTTGTTAGAACAACACAGAGTGATTTGTATGAAATGACAGCAGTGGCTGATATTGTTGATTTTTATGGTTGGAAGGCTGTGATTGCCATATTCATTGACGATGACTATGGGCGGAATGGCATGTTAGCATTAGAGGATAAGCTTGCTGAGAGGCGCTGTAGAATTTCCTACAAGGCAGGAATTAGCCCAGGGTCCGGAGTTAATCGGGCTGATATTATGGATCTTCTGATTAAGGTTGCATTAATGGAATCTCGGATTATTGTTCTGCATGTAAATCCCGATTCAGGATTCTTGGTTTTATCTGTGGCACAATATCTTGGAATGATGGGCAATGGCTATGTGTGGATAGCAACAGACTGGCTCTCATATTTTTTAGATTCTAAAGCCCCTCTTCCTTTAGAGGACACAGATCCAATGCAAGGAGTTCTTGTTTTGCGCCAACATACACCAGAATCAGATAGAAAAAGAGCCTTTTTCTCTAGGTGGAAAAAATTAACTGGTGGCTCTTTGGGGTTGCATTCGTATGGGCTTTATGCTTATGATTCTGTTTGGCTGCTTGCTCATGCTCTTGAGGCATTTTTTGAACAAGGTGGGGTTATTTCATTTTCCAATGATTCCAGGCTACATTCTTTAGGAGGCAGTAATCTTCACCTTGAAGCAATGAGCATTTTTGATGACGGAAACCTCCTGTTGCGGAACATCTTGCAGAGTAACCTTGTTGGTTTGACAGGTCCTATTAAATTTAACTCAGATAGGTCTCTTATTCTTCCTGCATATGATATTATTAATGTGATTGGAACTGGGTCTCGACGGATAGGTTACTGGTCAAACTATTCTGGTTTATCAGTTGTGCCTCCTGAAACGCTGTATGAAAGGCCACCTAATCGGTCAAGCACAAACCAGAAACTATACAGTGTAATCTGGCCAGGAGAGACATTAACAAAGCCCCGTGGATGGGTTTTCCCAAACAATGGGAAGCTATTAAAAATTGGTGTTCCTAACAGGGCCAGTTACCGGGAATTTGTATCTAAAATACAAGGGACTGAGAATTTTAAGGGTTTCTGCATAGATGTATTCACAGCTGCTGTAAGCTTATTACATTATGCTGTACCATACCAATTCATACCCTTTGGAGATGGTCATAAAAACCCAAGCTATACAGAGCTTGTGCATTCAATCACAACGGGTGTGAGTACTACATTATAAATTTGATTTTCAAATTCAAAATTATATGAAGTTATTTTTTTACTTCTGGCTAATTCTCACATTTCCTTGTTGCAGCAATTTGATGCTGCTGTTGGTGATATTACAATTGTCACAAATCGGACAAAGATTGTGGATTTTACACAACCATTTGCTGCATCAGGACTTGTTGTTGTGGCTCCATTTAAAAAATTGAACTCTGGTGCTTGGGCTTTCCTGCGGCCATTTAGCGCACGTATGTGGACTATCACTGCTTGTTTCTTCCTTGTTATTGGAATAGTTGTGTGGATTCTGGAGCACAGGATAAATGATGAATTCAGGGGCCCTCCTAAACGACAGCTTATAACCATTTTATGGTGAGTTATTCTGTTGCCACTTTTACTTAATGTCCTCACACACATGCACACGAAAGCTACAACAAATTAGGATAATTATGGTTGTTGATAGTGGTATAGAGAGGATTGATGGTGGCAGAATATTTTGACTGTTGTGCATAGGGCATAAGGAAGTCTATATGTAATGTATCTGCTGGATAAGACTTTTTTTAGTAGTAAAATTTTTGGGATTAGTGAGTAATATATAATAAGATACAGACGTCAATTGGGTGGACGATCCTGGGTGGATGCATTCTTGTAGAATGTAGATGCCTACTGAGCTTTCACCTTACTCTATGTTAAAAGCTTGTTTGACCATGCATTCAAGTTTCTATTCTGAAAACATTTTCTCACTGCAACCTCAGTTAAGATCATCCAGCCTACTGTCTTCTGAAAACATAGACAAACAGGAGTCCGAATTGCTCATTAAATTGAAAACTTTCAAGTTACAGTGGGTCCAATCAATGGTGAAGCCAGACTATTTTCCTTTTTTTTTGGGAAGGGGTGGGGGGGGGGGGGGGGGAAGGTAAGGGGCCAATGTGTAAAAATTAATATATAATTTTTATTTTTCATAGAAATTACAAGGAGGAGGGGTCCAATACATAGAAAGGTTCCAGTATCATCAAGGTGGTTTCTGGTTTTTCTTTTCTTTTCCCTGCCTTACGCTGTACTGCTAAATTGCTAGTCATTTATCTCTTAGTACCATTCAGAAGTCTATTATGGGGCCTCTAAACCATGTTGCATATTTTAATAGATTATTTAGATTAGTCACCTTCGAAGGCTGTAGATCATCTTCCAAGTATCTAAATAATTGGTTTCTGATCCATCTTCTGTCTGCTAACCTTGCAGGTTTAGCCTCTCAACCATGTTTTTTGCCCATAGTAAGTAAAATTCAGGCCCTTTTCATACACATTATGCAAATGGCAGGGCTGAATGCAGCATTTTTAATTTTATTGAGTTGATCTCTCTCTCTCTCTCTCTCTCTTTTGCAGGAGAGAACACTGTGAGCACCCTTGGTCGTATGGTGCTAATCATATGGCTCTTTGTGGTTTTGATAATTAACTCAAGCTACACTGCGAGCCTGACATCAATTCTCACAGTGCAGCAGCTGTCTTCTCCTATTAAAGGGATTGAAAGCTTGAAGGAAGGCAACGAGCCAATTGGGTACCAAGTGGGTTCTTTTGCTGAACCTTATTTAGAAGAACTTGGCATATCCAAATCTAGGCTTGTTGAACTTGGATCACCTGAAGCATATGCTAAGGCGCTCCAGGATGGTCCTAAGAAAGGAGGTGTTGCAGCTATTGTTGATGAACTCCCATATGTAGAACTCTTCCTCTCAAGCCAGTGCAAATACAGGGTTGTAGGTCAAGAGTTCACCAAAAGTGGCTGGGGTTTTGTGAGTATCTGTTTTCCAGGAGCATTCTTAACAAGAATTTAGATAAAATGCATATTTTTATTAGGTATAAATGGATCTATTGAAAAAAAAGAAAGAACAATGAAATTCTCCTTTGCATGGTCACTGATACAGTAATGTTAATTACTCCATTGAGGTTGGAAGTACTTTAGTAATTAACCTACTTTATCTGATTTCTATTTAGATTTTAGCCTATTGTAAATGAGAAATGCAAGTGTTTGACCCCTTTTTTTCTTGTCTTTCGCATGATAGGCTTTTCCACGGGACTCCCCTTTAGCAGTAGACTTGTCAACTGCCATTCTACAACTGTCTGAAAATGGTGATCTCCAGCGGATTCATGATAAGTGGCTGTTGCATAGTTCTTGCAGTTCAGACACCACTGAAATTGAATCAGATCAGCTTCAACTTAAAAGCTTCTGGGGACTCTTTCTTATTTGTGGAGTAGCTTGCTTCTCTGCTCTCTTCATATATTTCGTGCAGATTATGCTACGGTTATGCCGTACCCCCCCTGACTCTGTTTCAGAGGGTTCAAATGGCTCACTTTCGGTGGGTGTCCGGAGATTGATATCATTACTAGATGAGAAGGAAGACCTCTCAAATCAGGGAAGTAAAAGAAGGAAAGTGGAAAGATCATTATCTGACAATTCTAAGGAGAGTGAGTTGGGGAGTATTACTAGGAAACAAACAGAGATTACTGTTGGGAGCAACATTAACTCGAGCAGTTAACTCACTCATTCATTTTACAGTCCTAATTGTATCATTACAAGCTGGTGATTAACTAAATCGAATCCAAATCCTACTCTAAATCATTATTAATGTTCATATGTGCTTGTATAATTTATTTTTGTCTGGAACCCATGAAAAAAATAGGTACTTTATTATAGGAATATGTGTATATGGAAGCATTTTGCTTTCAAAGATCTTGTTTTATACATGTCAAAGGATTTGAAATTTGAATGCCTTCCTTTTTTTCTACAATGCTAATGTTGAAATATACCATATTTTACTGACTTTGTCAATTTGGTCTCAGATCTCCCAACATTATACTTGTATATATATCACGCATACATGTATATGTTGCAGTAGATGTTCAAATGCTGAGGACAATGCAAATTCCTTTATTTATGCCTTTCCTCTCAGGTGTTGCGTATGTGTGGTCTAACTCCTAATCATTGGGTTTGGCATCAATTCTACCTTCCACAATTGAAAATCTGGCCCAAACTGAAGCTAGAACTAGTTACAAACCCATGCAATAAGTGGAAAAATGTAATGTAATTATTTACGTTTCACATGTGTGTGTGGTTGAAACGTAATTTAATAAAAAGATTTAAATTATGTAATTATAATATTTTTTTTTATAGAGGAGATGTTACCAAAAGATTTTTTCTTTTCTTTTCAAATAAACCATGCCCAGTTGACTAATTTGAATATCTAAGAATATTAAAAATAGAAAAAAGTACACCTATATTCCATGGAACACATGTTACATTAAATTTTAATTATTATATAAGTTTATAATTGTAGCATTTAAAAAAAAAAGTATTATGCTTATATTATTGAAACTTGAATTTTAATGTAATTTTTTTTGAATATTTATCATTTTTATTACTTTTTTAGGGCTCATATTTTAATTTCTAATGCCTTTTTTTTTTTTTTGTATTTTTTAACCCAAAACTAAAGTGTTTGACCCAAATAAAATAAAATTTCATATTTTTCAACCCAAAAATTAAATAAAAAAGAAAAGAAATTTTGAGCCAAAAATTGAAAAAGCAATAAGCTAAAATAAAAATCAATTTATGGCCCATTTAGTCCAAAATTGACAAAAATGATCCTAATTGTACAGATTAGATAGAATGAACCAAATGGACTGAAGTGGGCATAATTAGACCGAATATGACCAAAATGGATAAAGTGGACCGAATAGACCGAAGTAGACCAAAATACTACTCTGACGTTGCTCAGCATATTCAGCCTTTTGAGATTATATATATATATATATATATAGATATATATAGATTAGAAGGTTAATATGGAAAACAATATTGCATTTAGTTGAGATAATTAGTATCAAAGAAAACTTTAGAAGTACTAGAGCTTGCTATTTGGGTATATTTTTCATCCTCAATTTGTAAATTCATATGGTGTGTATTTGGTGGCATATTTGATTTTTCTTCTTTCTTAAAAACCTCGGTAGTCTTGCTACTGAAAATTCAATTAAACATCCGAAGATCATATGTAAAACACGATCGACTTGTTCTGTTGCCGCTTATTGGGTGATGTTCAAAACATAATTCTTGAGTTGCATTATCTTCTCGAAAGTTCATTTGTTGGTCTAAAAACAAGGAACCTTTATAACTGTGTTTTCTGTTCCATGAGATATGGAAACTACTAAACTTCTCATGATATTTGGACTTGAGAATAAGTTGGAGCCCTTGAGAGCATAAGCATAGAACCTGACTAGAAATCATGGTGTACACCTAAGTTAAGTTAGGAGATGTTTTATTTGTGGCTTCTAGACACTGCATTAGGCCACTCGCATCAGCGCTTGTATAATAGAAAATATATCACATTTTAACTAATCAAACCCAAAATTCATTCGAGTTAAGTTTTGCAAAGTTATGTAAAAGTACATATAGATATTATTCATTTTGTATTTAGTATTTTATTCTTTATTTATGTATTTCGAGAATGAAGAAAGAAAGTGAATGATAATTGTTGTGAGTGAAAAAAGAAAAATAATAAAAAATAATAAAAAATTGATGTTTTATTAAAATTTAGTTCAAAAATAAATAATTTGATATAGATTTTTTAAAAAGAAAGTAGGTACACATTAATTTCCATTTTTAGAAAAAAAAAATCTCTCGAGAATTAAAAAAGTAATAACAATTTTTTCAATTTCCAAAAAAATATTTCCAAAAGTAAAAAGTTTAATATATGCCCTAAAGACACACATTAATCAGACCCATACTAAAATATACACGAATTTTTCATAATAGGACGCAAATGCTGTTAGTATGCTAATCTATTGGTCTACAATATTTGAGCCATAGCTAGTGGATGTCTGGCTTGATGCGTCATTGTCAGTTTTAGAACAGGCCCAGATGAGTCAAAATGGAAAAAGAGTGGAAACTACCCACCCCTCGAAAGAAAACAGTGATCATGATTCATGACCAGAAAATGTGACTTTTTTTTCAACCAAAAAGCCTTTGATCGTGGAATTTTTTTTTACTTCAACCATGTGCACCGATCTTTATCTTCTCCCAATGAAAAAGACTCTTTTTGCCCATCTTTTCTCAGACAAAGCAACCAAATATTCAAAATCTCTCACAGTAGCATCAGATTTTTTTGACTTATGGTAGTGACCAAATATTTTTTCTTTCTTTTGATAAAATGGTAGGGACAAAATCAATCCAATGTTCCTAGTAATAAGCATATTCGAAATTTCACATCTTACTTTTAACTGATAGTACTAACAAACAACACGAGAGAGCTGTCAACCACATTAAGACCTCTGGCATTTCTTGATCATGAATCACTGTTGAGGGTACCGGCATGTTCCATAACCTAATCATTCATAATAAAACAAACCGGAACACAGTCAGTACTCAGAACCACAAGCAAATATTGGGGAAAAAAATTCAATTCAATTCAAGGAGATGCTTTTTCACTCATCTAGTCATATATGGTTGCATAACAGAAGAAAAACAAAGACATATAGAAGCAGAAAGAACCATATATGCTGACTAAAAGTTAAGCATTTATTTTGGAGATCAAAACTTGTGGTGGAACCAAAATAAGCAATGTTAGGGGCATATCATTTTTGTATTTTCACATTACAAATTAATATGCCAATAATTGTGAAGAAAATTATGAAAAATTCCATGTCATTGAACCAAAATAGCACAAGGGAAAAAAAAATGAAGGTGACAAGGAGAAAATGTGAAATGTAATGTGCTTACTTGGATCACTGAAGGCAACAAGGCCAGAGCCTTTGAAGTCACAGTTCCAATAGTTCCTTCCATGCATCTGATAATAAGCATTCATGGCATATGATGCATGAGCAAGAAGCTTGTTAGGCTCAAAGCAATCCCCACTTTCATAAATCTCTCTGCAGTCCACACCACCAGGTCCACAGCAAAAATCCAACACAGCTTGAAGCACTTTGTCATCTGAATGTGGCTTAGCTATACACCAAACTGATGGACCCCTGGCCGCACCAGATACTTTCTCACCAAACCCCAATGTCCCTCCATTGCTACAAAACTGGCAGCTCAAATCCACATCATATACCTTAGATCCATCCCCGTTAAACATCCCAAAATTTCTCTCAGTCTCATCTCCTTCTTTTTTGTTTTCATTAAACAAAGCAAACACAAATATCTCAATCTTATCTTTAGGCTTCATGGGTGTACCTTTATAGGCTTGGGCACGTTCAATCAACCTAGTATTATAAGTCTTTGCATTTTGCGTTGTAGCTGCTTTGTCACCATGGTCACCTTTAGAAGGCCATCCAGATTCTGATACAGTAATCTCAATGGTCATGTTTCCAAAGCCTAAAGCATTGATAGCTGACCTAATAGAATCAATTTGTGCATCTAACATGTTGTTATACACATACCCTTTAGGGTCACGTACCCCAGTGGCATTTCCTAGTAATGCATACTCTAAATTAACCGAACCAGGGTTATCACGGTAAGCAAAATATGGATAAGCATTTACCATAAAGGGTGCACCAGTGTCAGCTAAGAACCCAACAATGGCTGTCATTGTTGGCATAAGATTTAAAGCAAAAGTTGAAGCTGAAGGAGGAAAAGAAGAAGCTAGAATAGCCATGCTATGTGGGGTTGTGACTTTGATTTTACGGTCTAGACCTCGAGCTACAAGTGCTGCATGTAAATTTTGCATGGCTTGGACTAAGGCTTTAGGTTCGAGTTTGTTGTCATTGGTTGTTAAGTACTCGTTACCTACAGCAATGGCTACAACGGAAGTGGCTGGAATGAAGGGAATGACACGTGTGGACAACCACTCGTCTGCTGAGGAAACCTCGGTGCTGATGTTTGAGACGTGGGAGTTTTCGACGGCAACGATGAGATCGATGCCGGTGTTGGAAAAGGCTTGGAGGATTTCTGGGTTGGTGTCATAGATTTTGACCTTGTCTATGAGTGTGGATTGGAGGAGTTGGGCTACTTTCTTTGGAGATGGGAGATTGTTGCCAAGTGTGCCATAGTTTATGCCTACACTTGAAACGTTTTGCAATGGGTTCATGAGAAGGATTAGTAGGAGGAGAAGAGGGAGGTTGGTAATGGCCATGGTTGATTTGGCTTTGTGGCTTGGGTTGTGTTGGGTGTCAAAGTGAAATTTTGGTGTAGGAGAATGGGATATATCATATATGTAAGGCTAGCTATTTGTACCACTATTTTTGATAGTGAATGCCAGTGGTGTTTTTGAGAATTATACGATTGACACTATTATATGAGAGCTTATTATTGTTTCACATTCTGAAATGTCACGCACAATATCCATATTTTTATAATATGTCTACATTTTACACCTGATGTGAATGAATGTGGATATAATATGAAACTAGGTGAATACTGTTGGAAGCTAAACAATCATAGCCCTTTTATGAGTGGCCTAAACTGTCTTAACACTTGCTAATAAGATTCCTGCCTATATGCTAGAAATCTATCAAGAAAAACTCAGTCATCTTTTCCTATACTTAAAGAGATTTTGACCCAAAAAAATTTCTAAGGGTTTTTTTTTTTTTTTTAATTGATAGAGATACAATGACGTTTGAAATTGGGTAAAGAAGTGAGTTTATAAGTTCGTTGAATAATTTTAAAACACTTTTGAGTTTAGAATTTATGCTTATGAATTACAATCCATTTATCTGTTTACTTGGTAAACAAATTCGATGTAGAAAATTTGTATCTCTTTTCCTAAAAGAAATTATAATAGTTCAACTATTATACAAATCCATATCACTTTGCCATTTTTTTGGCTTGTTTTAATTTTGTTTCCTATTTCTTTCGTTTGCATCTTTAATTATGTTCTAAAGAAAAAAAATAAAACTACAAACATACCACTAGAATTTTTTTTTTTTTGGGAGAGAGAATAATTATGTGGCATAGGATAGGATAGGATTTGGGCCTTAATTAGGGGGCGAGGTAGAACGGACAAACAGTTTTTCTTTGTCTTAGTAATACTCCTACTATAATACTCATTCAAAATCCAGATCAAAAGGAAAAAGTGATACGGCTGAAAATTGATTTGATGTGTTGGGTTCATTGGGATCCAACTATATTGATTTTGAAAAAGGAGAAGGCAATAGTCCAAAAAGCTGCCCTTTGTAGCCTTGGTTTTCTTTGAGATAATAAAACGCGTTCCAACATTGGTCCAGCGTTTAGTTATCCCTAGTATTATTATTATTTTTTTACTAAAAGCTGTCCAAAGTATAATCATTAATTACTGCTCACTAGTTCTTAAGTATATGTTTTTTATTTTTTAACATTATCCAACAATTAGTTGTATTTCATTTGTAGGATTCTCTATCAAATAAGGGGTTTGAGACAAACGTTGGAATCTTTTTTCATTTTTGAAACTTTTTGAGAACCTCAATCAATACTCAACAGGGTGGAGTTTTCTTGTTTGGCCAAAGAAAGGGAAGTTCAAAACTTGATTAAGAACATATTGATACTATTACTATAATGAAGCTGCCACCATTTTACTTGGTCTTTAAAATATAAGAGCATGTTAAGGATTTGTTTAGTTGGATGGGTAGAAAAATAGGAGGATAGAAAATAGTGGGAGGATGAAAAAGTGAGAGAATAGAAAATATTTTAATTTCTCTCATTTTTGTTTGGTTGGGAGTGAAAAAGTAGAGGGATGAAAAAAATGATTTTGTATAAATTTACTTATACACCTTTGTTAAAAAATGATGACCAATTAAAACAAAAAAGTGACAAACAACCCAAAAAAAATCACCCAATTTATTAAATAATAAAAATCATGTCCCCAAAAAAATTATGCCTAGTAAAACCCAAAAAAAAAAAAAAAGAAGAAGAAAAACAAAACAACTATCGCACCCACAGCCTAAATAAAAAGAAAAAAAAAAGAAAGAAAAGGCAATGTTTAGGAAAGAAAAGGAAAAAAGAAGAAGAGGAACGTGCCCACCCACAGCCTACGAACTGAAAAAAAAAAAAAAAAGAGCATTTTTGTCTATTAAGCCGTTTTAATTTTTCTCTTTCAGTTTTCTCTCTATTTTGGGGAGAAAACTTTTTGGTGGGTCCGGAAAGAAAATACCTGAATTCTACTATTTATTTTCCTTCCTCCTTACCTAACTAAACATATTCAAAAAAATTTTCCATCCCATTCTCTCTCCAAAATTTTTCATCTACTCTATTTAACCTCCAAACAAACACACCCTAATCGTTAAATCATGAAAGAAATAAAAGGATCTCTCATCCAAACAATTGAAAAAGATAAACAAGTATGGCATTTCCATGGTTTGAAGCCAAAGCAGGGTCAATGACTCGGTATGGCCAAAATTCTAATGATGTAGCTTGCAAGTGGGAAATCTCAAATCATAGAAAAAGCATGATATTTTAACAGAAACAGTCAGAGACAAAGAGGTACGATAGTCAGGAATCTTTTTACACGGTTAGGCTTCCCAAATGTGTGAGCTTGACTGCTTCCCAATTCCCAAATACCAAACCCACCCCTTCTTTAAGAGATAGAGAAGGATAAAAGATACTTTTCATATTGGCAATGTTTAATGTCAAAATGCAGATCCTTTTCGTCTTTTTTAAGGCAGATTATTTTGCATTCAGACTCAGAGGTACCTAATTCAGTATTTTTTTATTTTTGTTTTTTTTTCCTTCCGTGTATCTCAAAGTACTGGTCTAGAAAATTCTTTTCAAAGTGTAGGTAACAGGACTTGAACTAGAGACCACATACAGTCGAACCCAGTACAAACACCTTGAAACTGAGAGCCTAACCAACTCGGCCAACCGCTTGGGTTTCTAATTCAGTATTTAGACTTATATTAAGACCACATGGAAAATAAAAAATTACATTACTCTGGAAAAGAGTGGTAGCCGAAAATTTCTCTTCCTACAGATGTTAGCACGTTCAAAATTCAGACATAATTATTGGACATTTGTAAAAAAATAAAAATAAAAGGTCTAATAACTTTGAAAACTTGAGGCAGTCCAGCTTTGATTCAGGTTTTGGGTCCTGCTTCTCACATGTTCTGAAATTAAAGTTTTCTACTTTTTTTTTGGGATGCTTTTTGGGGGATGAGGGGGAAAGGTCAGTCGAAGTAGGTGCTAATCAAACTAAAAACCCATTTGAGAAATTTAAAGATTTTACACTTGACTGCCAATGTATTGCTTCAACAAGTCTCCAGTTTTTTTTTTTTTTTTTTTCGCTAAGTGATTTTGCTGGGGCTACAACCCCCGAGCATCAGGACACAAGGGTACCTGGGTGCCAATAGGCTACTGAGGCCAATGGCACAAGTCTCCAGTTAAGTAATTAATGGAATCCTGATCCAATGTTTTTCTTCAACAAGTAATTCAAATGCAATGGGGAAAAAAACCCACATTCTCCTTTCTCACAAAAGGTAAGCTGCCTCAATTCATCATGTGGTTACTGTTGGAGCCTAAACAACTCTTGATTAAGTAGCACAAAACCAAATAGCAAGATCTTACCCCAAAAAAAAAAGAAAAAGCATCAGCAATACTTGAAGGTCTAATACCAAAATAAGATGGTACTTCTGATTGATCTTATGTACTTCCAAACGCTTTGTTACGTTGTGATAACCTCCAGCCCCAGCTGATCTGACTGAAAAATTCAACTGGAGCTAACTGCTCTGTTTTATAGCGCTAACAACAAGAAACCATCGAAAGATACTGCAGTACACACATTGGCATACACTTTTTTTTTTTTTATTACCAGATGTACACAAGTGTTTGCCATATAATGAAATTTATATTTACATAACTGTGCAAAATTTAGATTCTAGAATACAACAGTTGGGGAGGAACAAGAAGGGAGCGAGAGTAAATTAAATTGGGCTGCTGTTAATATATTTACGAAAGAATTTTTCCTCTTTACAGTACCTGCAAATCACATTATAAACCTCAATTAAGAGTTTTGGAAATCGACTTGAAAAATAACTGTCAAATCCCTCAGGAACTGGCCCCAATAATTCCTTAATTTCTTGAGGAAGCTCCCTATAATGATTCAATTTGTTCCGTATGACACGTAGTAAGTCGCGAATGCTGTCAAACTTATATCGCCTGTAGTGACCAATGTTACTGAGAAATGTGGCTTCCATCTTTTCATCCCATTTCCCATTCAATGCCACTGCTGCAATGCTTTCTAATGCATTTAAGAGCTCAGATTCATTCTCCCTGTCTTCCAATTCAACCCGATCACTGGCATCTCGAAGAAATGAGAGTCTCATCTCTGAATCCCAAAAGAAAGGATGATGCAATACATCAGTAGCCTTTGGCCTACAAAATAATGTGGCCAAGTCATCATTTAAGGACTGAAGATACATTTCAAATTCCAGTGAATACTTTTGGCATTTAGCAATGGGGAGTAACTACTATGTAATCACCAATATTTGTGCTTGTAATACAGACCGAAAATCAATAAGCAGGCTCTTGCAGTACACTAAAAAATACAACCAGAGGATTGCACACAATTATTGGTTCACCACCAAGATATTTTCTTCTGGTAAGATATGGTGTGTGTGTGAGAGAGTCAGAGAGCGCAAGACTTAAACAAAGGCCTGCTGATATACAAAGCTATAATGCTACACAGAATTTTCAAGTTGATGGCTAATAATAGAACCATCAGAACTTTCAAAATTGGAAATCCAGAGACAAAGCATTACCTAATATCTGGGTTGGGATCCAAAAGATTAGAGAAAAGATCAACAGCTTCTGGTATATTCTCTACTAAGAACAGGTCCTTGCGATCGTTCACAATATTCACATCACGTTCAATACTGTCCCCATATGGGTGGTTACCCCCCGTGACACAGAAAAAGAGAACACAACCTAAACTGAACAAATCCACAGCACGTGTTTGGCGCCTATGGAGAAGTTGTTCGGGTGCTTGCCAACCTGAGCTCCCACAACCTATGGTTAACAACATGGATAAATTAGACAGAAAATTCAGTAACAGTTAAAGCCTACACTGTTGGTACATGCAAAGAATAAAGGGGAATCAAGGGGCTTGTTCCCGTTCTTAATCAAATGATACAATTCTAATCTAAAAGTGTGTCAAATATAAAATGCAATAAGAAATAGAAAGCTGATAGGTTGGATCATCAAAAACTTTAATTTTTTTTCTTAACTCTCCATTTGTCACCAATGCTCATCTAATAGTTGGCCTAAACAACCATTTCATCCATGTGTGTGTTTCAACTTTCAAGTGCTATAAAACATGACCAATTGAACCAGTTAAAAGTACATACCAGTAGCATGCTGGCTGAAAGCAGACATGTCTCTGCTAAGACGTTTGCTAATACCCATATCTGAAATCTTTGCACACAAATATCTCTCCTTTATTATTAAAACATTTTGAGGCTTTAGGTCCCGGTGTATAATTCCAAGCTCATGCAAATGGGCAAGCCCAGAAACCACATCTCTGCATAAATGAGTATTCCATCAAATTTCAAGATGTTTCACATGTAATTTGTTATACTTTCATTTGATTAAGGAGAATTACATTTAAGTCAAAACAGAGGATGTCCAAGAAGAAAATCATATTTGGAAAAGGTAGTCTTGTGAAGCAGGACACAGCTAACACATAATGACCATCACCCACATGAACCACTTAATTAAAAGTCCAATTTTAAGCAAATCAATTTGTCACCTAATAATTAAATATGTCAAGACCTGTTATATGTTCTCTACAATCCCTTGTTGGTGTCACAGATTTTTATAGAATCAGAAAAGTCCACCAAAGTTGACATTCTTTTAAGAACTAATCCCTCTAACAACTTATGTTACAGTTCATCACTCTGGTATCAGATGTAGTTGGTAATTTTCCCTCCCATACACTGTAAAATTGGAGGGCAACAGTCATAAAATATTATCAGTGTCATCTTCATTCCATAATTAACTTTAGTTGTTGTCAAAAGAGGTGCTGCTAGTAAGGAGCTGTGTTTTACTGTTTTCATCACCCTATTATCAGTATTCCAGAAAGCTTAGAGCACAATCCTACCTCACCAGCTAGTCAGCTAAGCAATTTAGGGAAATCTGATAAATAATGTAACAAGAAGTCCGTTACAGCTACTTTCGTCAGGGACTTGTTGATGTTCGAATCTCATTAAATTTTATGAGATCCTAATTGATTTCATTACAGATGATATAAGAGATAATTCTTTCATTAAATTTTTCAATCCCACCCTAACAAACTGTATGTCATCATTAATAATAAAATGATGCAACATCAAGCATAAACATAGCTGTATAGAAATATTTAAAGAGATGGCACCATCAAAATGAAAGATAGATATTGGAATATTGTTGAATGCATGGTTGTATATGAATTGGAAATAAGTTAATGGAGCAAGTTGATTCTAATTGAATATCATGTAAAAATTCAATGATATCACTATTTTCTTCTGAGGCTTATTTTTCACCATGGGTATAAAGGGACTTCAATAAATTATGTTAGAACCTTCAGATTGGTAGGACACCCTACCTTGCATGCCAACCATTGCAGAAAGACATGTACTACATGCAATTGCTAGTGAATTTAACCAATTAAAACACAATAATTTGGGAGAAGAAAAAATGGGAGGTATGGAAAGGTGTAATACTAACCTCATCAATTTTAGCAACTGGGGTGCTGGGTATCCATTCTCCTTCCACAATTTAACATTCTTGTTGTTTTCCTTTATTGACTGTAATTGAGCAGTATGCTCATCCAAGAAGTTTGAGAATTGATCCTTGGTAATTATTTCACTTTGAAAAGATTCAGAGCATAAGAAAATAAATTCATTTAAGTTACAAGTACAACGCTCCAAAGCAAGATAAACAAAATTTTGATCATCTTCCACCCCATACCAACGAACAATATTTGGATGCTGATCAGAAGCAATAAGATTCTGAATCTCTTTCAAAGCCACGTCATGATGGGTCTTCACAAGACGTTTAACGGCTACAGGACGACCATCATAAATTCCCTCAAGTACAATGGTACCATTGCTTCCCTTAGCAATTTCTTTGTTAAAAACAAGTAACTTACCAATACTACGTCCATCAACATGAACATCTACACGATCAAAAAGATATTTTAATTCATTTCCTTCAATGTGTGGAATTCCTTTAGTGTCTCCAACTTTATTCTCAGGCGAGATATCATCTGGCATTCTCTGATTATTGGAACTTCTCTTATTGTTTCCCGATCTCCGAGTTTTCTTCTTTTTGGGAGTCCCAGCATGTATATTGAGCTCCTCTCTATGCCTATTCAACTTAAGCCATTCTCCAAATCTTAAATAGGGGTAAAAGATAACGCCCATAATGCACATAAGAGCTGAAAGAAAAGGGATAAAAGTCCTTATTTGGGAACCTTGCCTAACCAAGACCCCAGGGCTCTCATCCTCAAAAGCCCCAGGGTTCTCATCCTCAGAAGCGGGCAAAGCAAGCACTTGTCTGCCTTCATTTCTGGGAGGAGCCAGTTGTAATAGGTCAGCAGCCCCTGAGGAAGACTTGCGTTCAGCAGCAGGCAGAGAGAGTGGGCTGCCTCCAGAAAGACCAGTTACTAATCTATTGAATGCAGGAAGAGATTCCAACCATATATGATCACGAATTCGGAGGACACTAGGCTTTGAAAGATAAAGCAATTGTGAGTCAACATCACCCCCGTACTCTAAACTAAACCCATTCTCTGATTTGGGAGAAATCCCACCAAAAGAACTCTCTAGTTTTTGATTTTTAAAATGAGCATCAAATTCAGAAAAAGTCACATTCCACAAGACTTTTCTATTGTCTGCTGAATAATGTTGGAGTAAATAGTCTGTCCTCATAATGTAAAGTGGCTGCTCAACTGTTTCCAAGTTCAAAGCACCAAACTCTACCAATTCCTCACCATCTTCATCCGATAAAACTGGGTTTTCTTCAGCACCTTGAGGTGCCGATCCGGAAGGATAACCATCCAACTTATAAGTATTAACTAATCTACCGGACTTGGCATCAACAAGATAAACAGTGGTTTTCTTTGATCCTACCGTGACTCCTCCATCCTCTGAAATGTATGGAGCATTTTTCAAATAATCTCCAGCACTCATTCCAATTTTCTGGTGCAAAGAATTATTGTGAATCAATAACTCAACCATGCCGCAATAAACAAAAAAAAAAACCTTTCACATAAACAAGAAGCACTCTAAGCACTATGTGATGCGGACAATAAAGATTTCAAGGAGAAAAACAAGATTAAATAAGAAAAGATAAAAAAATATGCGTGTCTTGTTTTGATGTGGGACTTTCTTGACATAAAGGAATTATTGTAGTCAATAATATTCAAAGTGAGATTGAACAACTTATAAAGTCCCACTATGAAGTTCCACAAACAACACTAACGTCAATAATTGCAACATTTGAACAACTTATAAAACACATGATACATATAAAAAGGCGAGTTTGCGTACCACTTTCTTGAAGCTCTTTTTATGCAGATAAAGTGACCAATCATCACCGCAATCTATATAGAAGTCATTATCACTATTACTCAGTTCAGAGCCATTGCTTTTATCTTTGTCATTGTTAAGAACCGCCCGATACGACGAGTAAATGGGCTGTCCAGACGCAAAAGACCACAGAATTTTCCTTGATCCAGTGTCCACTAAATATATTCTTCCATCCAAATCCGCCACTACCACTAGCTCACTCTCACTTAAACCAAACACAAACATAGAATCAGAAACCTCGTACACACATTTCCGAAACCTTAAAAATCCTATTACATAAATACAAGAAAATTAAGGGTACTTACATAGTGGGAGAGTGCAAAGCTCTGAGATTTCGAGTGGAGAGGGAGGTCTCTGTGATTGCTGAGTCCGAGAGACAGCCAATCAAAGAAGAAGATATCACTGTCAATAGAAGAACAAAGATCAAAACCTTGAGTCCCATCCTTCAGATTCGACCACGAAATTGAATCTGTATGCCACGCCAAAATTTGAAATTTTTTGGTTTTTCAAAATGGGATTTGGGGGTTTCGAAATGGGTCGAAATGAATTCAGGGTTTAGATTTGGGAGATTCGATCAAACGGGAAAGTGTAATATGATTGAGGCTTTTTTGGGGGTTCAATTTTTAGGGTTTTGTTTGAAATTGGGAGAGGATTGAATTTTTTGCAGTTTTGGGCCGTTACGGCAACTCGTAGAGGCGTGGCTGCGCGCGTGGTTTCATGATATGGTGGGAATTTTTTTTTTTTTGGTTAAAATATGGTGGGAAAATTATTATTAAATTAGAATTGCGGTGGATCCAAATTATTTTAATAATAGGGTAAAACTATTTTAGTTTATTTTAGTCAAATATTGCTACATTTAAAGACCTTTTATTTATAATCTTCTAAACTTTAATAAGTACAATAAATATAAATATGTGCCAAAAATATACAAAAAATAATTTAGCGTCTTCCATCCACATTACATTATGCTTTAATGATAATCTTTAATTAGAACACAATTGAATGTATTTTTTTTAATTCCATATTCAAAAAACCAACAAATAAAAATATCATTAGTTTAAATCTCCCATATTTCTTCAAGCATTATGATTGGTAAAGAAGTTTGACTAATGTTGTTTGTAGTTTTTTGAAATACGCATGATTAAAAAAGTGTGTAGAAATGTGTGTAATATTATTTAAAAACTGAAAAAGAGTTGTTTAACAATTCTACTAAGCTAAGGCTAAATTTCTTGTATTTAGTTATTCTTTTAAGAAATATAATGAATTTAATATTTAGAATCTCAAATCTCAATATTGACAAACAATTGAAAATCAAACCAAATACTTTTATATATATACTAACCTCATCATACGCGCTTTGCACGTGCGATGAGACTTTTTTTTTTTTTTAGTTTAATATAATTTTTCAATTTGAATTTATTTATTGTTAGTAAGGTTACACATGAAATGATTTTTATAAAACTAAAATTTAGGATTTGATATGGAGTAAATTGTTGGGAATAGTGTGTGCTAGTTTTTAAGAAAAAAAAAGAGAGTATAAAACGTATGTGACATATGTTTAGATAGAAAGTGTGGTAATTTTTAGGAAAAAAGTTTCTCCAGTAGTTTTTTTTTTTTTTTTTTTAATTTTGTTGAATTACAATTTTAACCCTATTTTTTATTTTTTAAAAATAAAGATTATCTAATTAGATTAAGGGTATTTTTGATATTTTTTTTAAAACCATAACTAATTTTATGAATCCTCTTAATATATGGAGATAACAATTTTATATAGTATACATCTATAAATCAAACTCATTCCTTGTAAGTAAATAGAAAACAGTAATTAAAAATTATCATTCACAAGAATACTTTGCATAATGCTCGAATCTTTTAGACTCTTTTTGGTTTGATAAATAGAAATGCATGCCATGCCAAAGATCCAAAAATTCAGTAATCAATCTTTCCTAAAACGAAATTATATGAGGTTGGGGATGGCCACTAGTCACTCATTTTTTATTCTACAAAAATAAGAGTTTTATGCACTTGATTACTATGAATTGTTAGAATTTTGGAGAAATTATTCAATACACATAGTTCATTACATCTCTCTCTCTCTATCTCTCTCACATAAATATAAGTCACATGTGTGAGACTTAAAAGTGCAGCCCACCTTTATGTGAGAAGAATTAAAAAAATTTCAACGAATTTTGAGATTTTTTGTTGTTTTCATGTTATCTTTATTGTAATCATAATTGAGTTCAATTGAGGAAATAAGAATTTTATTACTCCCCTCTTTCAATTTGTTAGTCCTCTATTCTATTTTGGAATGTTCCAAAATGAAGTCCTCTTTCTAAAATTAATAAATAAAATTTCTATCTTATCCTTTACTTTATTTAAAAAGTCAAAGTTATTCTTTTTCTATAATTTAAATTAATGAGAGTAGTTCCAAAAACTTATACACTTTTATTCAACAAACAATATAATAAATGATATTCCCTTGAAAAGTTGAGTTTTTGAAATAAGACAAATAAATAGGGATGAAGGGAGTATTATTTTTATTTTTATTTTTATTTTTCTACTATGGTAATGGCCAAAAGTTTTGAGGTTTTTTGTCATTTTAGTGTTAGTTCTGTTTGATTTTGATAATTGGGTTTAATTGAGATTATTAGAATTTGAGATTTCTATATTGTGGAAAAAAGTTAAATTTTAAATTAATTGAAATCATATTATCATAACTCAAAAGTACCACAAAAGTTTTGTTTTGTTTTTTTGTTTTATATATCTACTAATTTTGAAGGGTATAAAAGTGAAATTCCTTCTAACCTTTTATCAAAAAAGGAAAAAGAAGACCTAGCTCCAAGATGAACATTTTTTTACTATGGAGTTTTAATAATTATTTTCTAGGAGGAAATTAGTCTTAGAGGGAGCCATTAAGGTAAATTGCAAATTACACCCCTAAATTTTGAGAGCGTTTGGATTTTATACCATGAAATTTTAGAATTTGGATTATACTCCCTAAAGTTTGGGGGTGTGAGTGTTTGGATTTTACACCATAAAATTTTAGAATTTAGATTTTACTCCTTAAAATTTTGAGGGTATTTGGATATTACATTATAACATTTCAAAATTTAAGTTGTAAAATTCAAATACTCTCAAATTTTAGGAAGTAAAATCCAAATTCTAAAATGTTAAGGTGCGAAATCCAAACATCCCACACTTCATGAGGTAAAATCTAAATTTTGAAATTTTAGGGTATAAGATCTAAATACTTTCAAATTTTAGAGGTTTAATTTGCAACTTACAAAAAAGAAAAGCAAGTTGTATTACCACTGCCTCCGCCTCCTCCTACTCCTTGTTGATCGAGGAAAAGGATAACACCGTGTGGTTTATTTTCAGGTTTCAATTTCCAACGGCATTATTTGCAAAACCACAAAGCTGGCCTTTTCAGTTTTCACCTTGTTTCTTTTTATCAATCCTAACCCACGTACGCTCTCTCTCGCATATAAAGATTTGGTTCTGTTAACACTTTGATCATGGAGTACTTCAACAGCTTTCCCATTCAAGAACACAAGTACTGCCACCACTGGGGAACATTATCCATATCTCCTCTTAATTCTACGACTTATAACAAGCTACCTTCTGATGAGAGTTTCTTTAACAATCTTTTAAACAAATATTATCATTCGGTATCAGTTGGAATATTCCAAAATCTTAGAAACCCAACTAACAATCAGAAAATCACGCAGAGAGAAAAATTGGGGTTGAGAATTGAAAATATCGTTCAATTCTATTTTCAATTTGTTGCATCAACTAATAAATTTATATTTTAATCTAACAAATAAAAACAGAATTTTGATTGAAAAATAATTGTTTCATGATAAGAATAGCTAGCTAGGTTTATCATTTTATTTTGGGTGAGTAATTAGAAATAATTAATTAAGTTACTAATAAGTGCAGTAATTTCTTTGTGTCAAGGTACTATAATTTGTCTTTCTCAAAAAAAGCAATCAAGTGGGTTTGTCCCACATTGCCCAAGTGTGTGTCTCCCAATGGGTTTAAAGCCTTCACACAACATTCAAGAGTTACCGGCTTTTGTATGTTGTGAGTTGTGTGATATTAAACCTAGGTTCCCACTCCCCTGTGTGCAAGGACGAACCTAAGTGTAGGGGCCCAAGGGGGCCCGGGCCCCCTTGGGTACAAAAAAAAAAATTTTTAGTATGTAAAATTTTCAAAAAAAGGCTTGGGCCCCCTTGGTTTTTAGCTCGGGCCCTAGTTAGTAATAGTCCAAAAGAGACAGAGAAAGTGAGAGACCCATCACGCCATGACGCCGCTGCCCATGCCCATGCCCATGCGAGAGAGACCCATCTTGCTACCCAGTACCTACGCCGCCATTAGTTGTCGCATACCCAAATTGGAGACCCATCTTGCTGCCACCACGGTTGCTCGATTTGCACTGCCCAGTCCAGCTTCGTTGCTCCACTGCTCCAGCCTTCACAGTTCACAGGTATTTAATCTATCATTTCCTTCAAAACCTAATATAATGTTTCTGAATCTCAGAATCTAAAAAATCTATGCTTGTGGACTTGTAGTGTTTGTGTTTTTACTGATGAGTGATGAACTAATGTTGGTGATTCCGTGATTGTGAATCTAAAAATTTATTCTGCCTGTGGTGATTTTTTTTTTTTGGCTTTGTGACTTTGTGTTTGTGACTCTCTCTCTTGTATTATATATATATATATATATATATAGAGAGAGAGAGAGAGAGAGAGAGAGAGAGAGAGAGAGAGAGTAGAGTTTGTAAAGATTAGAGAATATATTAGTGTAGTGTTTGTCTGTTAGTTCTTTGTTGACTGGTAGTTGGGCAACAATAAAGACAAGTGACAGAAAGAAAAAGAAGTTAACAAAAGAAAAAGAAAGTAAAGTTAAGAAAAGTTTTTGTTAGTAGTGCAAAATAAATTTATAGTGCCTGCAGTGGGATTGGGTTAGTGTCTGAAATATGGAGAGTACAAGACAAAGACAAAGAGAAGACAAAGACAAAGATAAATAAAGGTAAAGACCAAAGACAAAAGAAAAAAACAAATCATATAATATAGAAAATTGTCACACATCACAAATTTAAGAAAATAACAGTGATTCACTTGCGCCTATTGTTAACTCATAATGCTAAATTAAATAAAATTATAAATTGAAAAGAAGTGAGAAATACTAAATTTATAATTAAATGCATCATGCATATTACCTAGATTCTAGTATTTGTCTTTAGTTAGTAACAACAACCGTTGGTGAGATAATATATATAATTCTTATTTTATTTGTAGATCATGAAAAAATCAACTACAATGTTTGATTTTTTCAAAAGAAAATATTCAAATTCTTCTGAAGTCAACATGGGATTGCCAACTACTAATATTGCTATTCCAATTTCAGAAAATATGGATGTTCCAATTCTAGAAAATATTCATTCCCCAATTCCGAAAAATATCAATGTTCCAATCCCCAGAAATATTCAATCCCCAATTCCAAAAAATGCCGATATCCCAATTCTAGAAAATAACCATATCTCTTAAACACAATTTCAAAAAGTTGATCTTGATATATTAAAAAACAATGATTTTTGGGTATTTGTCTTGGTTGATAGTTTATTAATACTATATGGATGTGTATTTAATTTTTTTTTTTTTTGCTTATCTCCGACCCCCCCCCCCCAACTTGAAATCTTGGGTCCATCCCTGCCTCTGTGTGTGTGTTTCAATCCTGTGTCTTTCTAAAAAAAAAAGGTACTATAATTTGTCAGATGTCTCTAATAGAGTCAATCTTGTCCTACATATAGACATCAAATTCTCTGATTTTGGTTAGTATCTAATCTATCTCTGAACTCCTTAAACAACAATAAGTCTAATTTTATATATATATATATATATATAAATTAGACTTTTTCTTATGTTTCATAGTGACCTTGAAAATGAGTTAGAAAATGTATTCTGGGGTTTGGAATGCACAAAAAAGAAATTAATAACATTTCTTATATAGTTCATGTAAGGGCACAATTTGGTTCCCAAGCCCAAAAGGTAACTGGATCTGGGCCCAAAGAGCTCAATACAATGAGTTTGTAGAGAGTGAGTTAGAAAACTAAACTCTAATGAGTTGGATAACAATTATGGTGGATCCAGATGACAATCAAGTAAAGGTAGACTGGTTTTATCCAAAGAAAATCGTCTTCGGTACAATCTGAGGAGATTAGTTCTTGTATATATCTCTTTTAAATTTGGTTACAAGTCCTGTTCTTGTTCCTACAGTATTTTTTTTCTTAATTCCCGATCCCCTTCCCTCAGGGTCTCCTTTCTATTTTATACTATATTCTTTCTTTCATCTCCACCCTCCACGTGTAGATTAGGTCGCTGGTGTTTATCTTTGTCCCATCAGCACCTTCTAGAAGTCTTTGCGAGTAGCTGTAAGGTTGAAAATTACTGTTCAAGTATCACTTCTACATTAATGCTGCCAGAGAGTTAGCTACAGAGCATTTAATGCGGTGGTGGTAGCTTTCTCTTAGATATTTCATAACTTCCCTTTATCCTGCGCCTTCATGATGTGTATTCTTATCAATAGGATATCTCGAAACGTTACTCTGGATGGTAGACCACACCTTTTGACCTCTGCTTTATTTAGCCAAGGAGGCATTCCTTCTCGGCCCACCTTCCCCAACCTTCTCGATCATAGCTTGCTCGTGGAGTTTTGATTCTTACATCTTCACTATCGTTTATCTGTCCTTGGACTACTAAGCGTCCTTGGACAAGGCCTACGACCCAATATATACTCTTGGGCCCTTTATCCCTACAATAGCCCCTTAAAATTTCCTTCTTTTGCTCCTTGAAAAAGAAAGAGATTTTGATACTTCAATCCCTATTTTGCTCTTCCCTTACATCATTCCTGTCTGTGTAGGTGTTTTTTCAACTGCCTAGAAGGCAGAAGCATGCTCCTAATGTTTCGGCATTTGGAACGCAATTGCAATTAATTCTTGCGGCTCCATGTTCCCCACGTTCTACGATACGATAGGGATTGAGTGGTTGAGAATTTTATGGGAATGCGAGTAGGAGTTTTCCCACTCGCTCTTCTCTTGCATATATATACTATTAAAAAACTTTATCCATCTCACTTTTCGCATTCAAAATTCAAGAGCTAGTTCGAGAAGCATTTCTTCACTCTCGTAAGTAGTTCCTAGTCACTTCTTCCTTCTTTCTTCACTTCGGTCCTTCCCTTTTTCTTTTTATTCAGTGTCTGTTCTCTCCTCGGCCCACTTAATTTTGTTTTGTCTACCTATTCCCTTCCTTTCCCCTTTCAAATGGGTATCAGAGAATGATAACCAAGATGTTTGAGCCACAATTAGGCAAAAATATTAAGGTTTATATAGATGATATGGTGGTGAAGAGTAAGGTGGTGTCCGAGCATGTGGGAGACATCGAGAATATTTTTGAAATACTAAGGAGATATAAATTGCGCCTCAATGCTTCCAAGTGCTCTTTTGGTATAAGATCAGGTAAATTCCTGGGCTATATGGTCACTCATCGTGGAATTGAGGTCAACCCTGATCAGATTAAGGTAATTAATAGTTTGCAGCCACCTTGGAATCCTAAAGAAGTCCAGAGATTAACAGGAATGACTGTCGCCTTAAACTGATTTATCTCTCGGTTAGCGGACAGGTGCAGACCTTTCTTCTAGTTGTTGAATAAGTGGAAGGAATTTGGGTAGATCGAGAAGTGTGTCTTGGCCTTTCAGCAGCTTAAGGAATACCTTTCTCGGCCAACTATTATGTCCAGGCCCAAGGTGGATGAGGTTTTGTTTGCTTACATTGTTATGGCTTTCCATGCCGTGAGTTTGGTGCTGATACGGGTTGACAGTGGTGTGCAGAGACCAGTTTACTATGTGAGCAAGTCATTGCATGAAACAAAAGTTTGTTATTTACTACTAGAGAAGGCCATTTTAGCAGTAGTACATGCTACATGTAAACTCCCTCACTACTTCCAATCCCACACAGTTGTTGTTTTAACTCAACTTCCACTTCGATCACTACTTTGGAGTGTTGATTACACAGAAAGGATTGCCAAGTGGGGTACGATTCTAGGGGTTTTTGATATCAAGTATATGACTCGCACCTTTATCAAGGGTCAAGTCCTTGCAGATTTGGTGGCTAAGTTTGCTAAATCCCCATTAGAAGAGGAGGTAAAGAAGCAGGACATGGATGGAAAATCAGTTGACATGGTCTCCTTGCAAGAACCTTTATCTTGAAGGGTATACGTTGATGGTGCAACAAATCAAAGAGGATCTAGAGTGGGGCTAGTTTTAATATCTCCTGAGAATATCACTATTGAGAAATCCTTAAGATTGGATTTCTTGGCCACAAACAATGAGGCCGAGTATGAGGCTCTATTGGTTGGAATGACTATGGTTCAAAAAATGGGAGGAAGAATAGTGAAGGTATTTTCATATTTAAGAGTAGTTGTAGGCCAAATGAGGGGAGAGTTGAAGGCTAGGGATATAAGAATGCAAGAATATTTAAGTCAGGTTAGGCACTTTTAAGTCAGGTTAGGCACTTGTAATCAGGGTTTAAGTCTTTCAACTTAAAGCAAATATCTAGAAGCGAAAACACACATGTTGAATCTCTAGCTACTTTCACAACCTCCTCGACACAGAGCTTACCTCGGGTTATCATTGTTGAAGACTTGTGCAAACCTACTGAGATGAAAAGAGAGATGGTTTGTATTCATCAAATAAGGGTGGGACCTAGCTGGATGAACTCTATTATGTTATTCCTTAAGGAAGATATCTTGCCTGAGCGGAAATCCGAGACTGACAAAGTGCGTAGAAAGGCTCCTCGGTTTTGGCTGTCCGAGGACTAAAAGTTGTACAAGCGTTCTTTTTCTAAACTATATTTGCTATGCATACACCCTGAGGCAGTGGAGTTGCTCCTAGAAGAGTTATATGAAGGGATTTGTGGACGCCACACATGAGGTAGATCCTTGTCTCACAGAGCCCTCACTCAGGGATTTGTAGAGTCTTTCCCTAAGGCAGCAGGGAATAAGAGATGGCTGCTGGTCGGCATGAATTACTTCACCAAGTGGGTTGAAGCTAAACCATTAGCAAATATTAGGGATGTGGATGACAAGAGATTTGTTTGGAAAAATATTGTCAATCGATTTGGGATCCCTTATACCCTTATCTTGAACAATGGCTTTCAGTTTGACAGCAAAGCCTTCAGGAGGTACTATTGTGACCTAGGTATTACAAATAGGTATTTCACCCCGACTTATCCACAGGGGAATGGACAGGCCGAGGCTGTCGATAAGGTCATAGTGAATGGACTCAAGAAGAGGCTGGATGATGCAAAGGGAAAATGGATGGAAGAGCTGTCACACGTCCTTTGGATATATCGAACAACACCTGGTAGGTCAATAGGGGAGACCCCCTTTTCAATGACTTATGGAGTCGAAGCTATGATTCCTCTAAAGATTGGATTCCCAACACTGAAGACAAGTTCTTTCACTCCGGACAACAATGATGGGCTGTTAGAGAAGAGTTTAGATTTAATTGAAGAGCGAAGAGAAAATGTCATGGTTCAATTTGCGTATTATCAACATAAGCTCAAGTAAGGGTATGACACCAATGCAAGGTTAAGGCCATTAGTGTCTGGAGACTTGGTATTAAGAAAGATTTTGGGTACTGCAAAGAACCCAGCATGGGAAAAGTTAGGACCCAACTAGAAAGTGCCATATGACATCACCTTGGTGGCTGGAATAGGTGCATATTATCTTGAAGATCTAGATGAAAATTTTGTACCATGCTCCTAGAATGTAAATAACCTGCAAATGTATTATTATTAATAAAAGTCTTTTTTGCCATATTTTCGTTTATTGCATTATGCGTTGCACTTCTTATTTGCTTAAGTGTTAAACAGAACCTTAGTCATGCCTGACTCCTCAAAGCACATATTTTGAGTATATTAATATTTTATATCATTTTTCTAAGTGTTAAACAAAACTTTGGTCATGCCTAGTTCCTCGGACCATATACCTTGGGTAAATTAATACTTCTTATTATTTATTTAAATATCAAACAGAATCTTGGTCATATCTGACTCCTCGAACCACATACCTTGGGTAAATTAATATTTTCAATTATTTGCTTAAGTGTTAAACAAAACCTTAATTATGCCTGACTCTTCGGACCACATACTTTGGGTAAATTAATACTTCATATCATTTTTCTAAGTGTTAAACAAAACCTTGGTCATGCCTAGTTCCTTAAACCATATACTTTGGGTAAATTAATACTTCTTATTATTTATTTAAATATCAAATAGAACCTTGGTCATGTCTGGCTCCTCGGACCACATACCTTGGGTATATTGATATTTTCAATTATTTGCTTAAGTGTTAAATAGAACCTTAGTTATGTTTGGTTCCTCAGACCACATATCTTAGGTAAATTAATGCTTCTTATTATTTATTTAAATATCAAACAGAACCATGATCATGTCTGACTCCTCGGACCATATACCTTAAGTAAATTGATACTTTCAATCATTTTTCCTAAGTGTTGAATAGAACCTTGGTCATGTCTAACTCCTCGGACCACATACTTTGGGTAAATTAATACTTCATATTATTTGTCTAAGTGTTAAACATAACCTTAGTCATGTCTGGTTCCTCGGACTACATGCCTTGAGTAAATTAATATTTTTTATTATTTATTTAAGTATCAAATAGAACCAGCCATGTTGAATGGCAGAGACCTTCATTGTAATGACTTGATCAAATGAACATTCATGAGCATCACTCAAAGCATTTGCAAGTATATCTATGATCTATTTGAGAATTGATTATCCCTCCAGTTCCTTAGACTTACTGATCAGTAGGGGGTTAGGTGGAGCCCAACATGGATGGATGCTCTACCATTGTGTATGTTTTTGAAGTTAAGGGTATACTTTGTTAAGATTGTAGACTTAGTAGGTTTAGCCTGTCCTTTTGCTGATCACATGGGATGTAGAAACGATGCTACCACTTATGTAGATAACTAAATGGAGTTATATCTGATTGTCACATTGGTTAAGTGTTAAGTGAAACAGAAACTATGTTAGGATTCATGTAAATACCATAAGTATGAAGGAAAAACTTATAATTATCATTAAGCTGAGTCTCAGAAAAAGGCAAATGGGTTCCAAAAGGGTAAATTGATTACAAAACTTGGAAATAAAAACAACAGTCTAAAAAAAATAAAAAATAAAAAACTAAACTACTTCTTTTTTATTACAATTTTGTCTTTTGCTGGAGCCTTGGTAGACTGAGTGAGTGCTGCTTCTGAAGCTTTTGGGCCCTTACCCTTGAGGTCCCCTTTGGCAGGCATATGGAGAGTTGCCAAAACAATCTCCATCTTGGGAGGTACCTCTTTCTCTTTGAGTGGGTCATGAGGAGTAGCTGGGGGCTTGGTGGCATCACTCCCTTGGTTGTGTCTGCTTCTTTTTCAACAACCCTAGGCTGCTCGACCTCCTTGGAAGGGCTGTCAGAAAAGAGAGGGACCTTGGCCGAGCTATCCTTACTAATCTCTGCCACCTTGGAGGCGGTGTCAGCCTTAGAGCTGTCAAAGCTTGGTGCGCGGATGGCAGGAGGGTAGTATACACTCTCTGCTCTCCTAAGTGCAAAAGAGGCCTCAACCCCAGCTTGGTTAAGGACCTCGTTCCACACCTGGAGGCAGTAGTTTCTACATACCTCCGAGACCTCAGCCCTAAGGGCCTCCTCGGTCTCCGCCACCCCCACATCATATCCTTCATGCTCGGCCTAGTCCTTGGCCTTCTTGGCCTCCTCTAGTTTCTTCTTTAGGGCTGTGATTTGTTCCATGGAAGCGGCCAGCTGGTCTTCAATCTGGCGAAGTTGCCTTCGTTGACCCTCAGCCTGCCTTTCAGCTCCTTTCAAGGCAGCATCAACACTCTTCTTGTCCCTCTCTGTCTCAATCAATTTATTTTTGAGCTCTTGAATCCTTTTTGCGGCCACATTGAAGGCATCCACAGCCGCAATGCACCTACCTTCCTCTTCCTTCATTTGCCCGTGGGAGAAGTTTACCATCTCGTCAACCCTATATGTGGCTTAAACAGCCTACCAAGGAAATAAGCATAATTTAAAAAAAAAAAAAATGGAAGAAAAGGGAAGAGGGTTGTAAAGTTTGAATATATATAAAAATAAAAAGGGTTCGGTGAAGGACTTACCATTGCGAGGTCCCTCTTTAGGTTGAGGAACACTTCATGCTTCCTCATTGACCTAAGGTCAGCCATGTTAGAGTGAAGCAGTAGGACTTGCTCCACAGCGTTGGCTATGTACCCAACCTTGCCTTATTGGAAGTCTCTTATGGAGGCATCACTCGGAAGAGGAGCTCTATCCAGCACTATGAAGGGGGTCTAGGCTGGGACTTTCATCTGTTGGTCATTCCTCCTTATTGTAATGGCTCCCTCACTAGAAGATCTGGTTTGCATGACCTTGGGCTGTTTGCTCCCCCTCTGAGCCTTGGCTTCCTTGGATGGAGATTTTCTTCTCTCATCCATCACCTCTTTTCCCTTTTGGTCCCGCTTCCTCTTTTTGTCAGCGAGGTCAAGTTAGGAAGTCTAGGTAGGAGGAAGGGCAGAGGTTTTAGGCTAAACTGCCTTCTCAGGCGTATTTCCTCTGGCCTGGGATTCCATCAGCTCTTGGAGGCTCGTCCTCGACCTACGCTATAGCACCATCGCGTCTGGAATATGAGGAGCTTCTGGGGTGTGGCTCACCTGGGTGGAGGAAAGATGACTGAAGTCCTCGGCTGGGGCTTCTAAGAACTGGTGATGGTTGAAGATTTCAAAATCGTCTCCAGATTCAGAAATGTCAACTATTTCTTCCTCCTCTTTGATGGCTGGTTGGGATGGTGTAGTTACTTCCTCGACAGTGCGTAGGAGTGGTAGCACTACCTGTTGCATGCCCTCTGAGATGGGGTTGGTGATCAGGAAGCCAGGGACGCCAGGGACTACGACGTTAATTTGGTGCAAACGTGGGTCCCTTGCCTTAATCACACACTTAGGTGCCTGAAAGCTAGACGAGATTGGAGTGTAGCCTAGGGTTAAGTGCGCCGCCCTTAGTTGTTCGTCATATACCTCGGACTTGAGTATTATGTTCAAATCTGGTTGATTGATGAGGTTCAAGTTAGGGATGGTTGAATACTTGTCTGCAAAAACATCAAAAACAGAAGAGCCCTGTTAGTACAAGCAACGCAAGTTTAAGGAAAATTAAATTACAAGTAAAAAATAAAGAAAAGAGGGAGCACTGGAGACACTAGTGATAAACGGGGGTATTATCATTAGAACAAAAAGACCTAGACTTAGGAGCCCTACCTGGTGTCCCTTCTCTCCTCGGCCCACTTAATTTTGTTTTGTCTACCTATTCCCTTCCTTTCCCCTTTCAAATGGGTAGATTTGCCTACTTAGTAGACTCCTCCGAGGGTATAAAGAGCTTTAAAGCTCAATACCGAATCCTACCAAGAATGTCTATTAGGTACTGCAAACAGGGAGGGTGGTACACCAATAGGCAAGAGGGAGAAATTGTGATCCCCATGATTGCCTTCATAGAGGAAGGGATGAGAATCCCTATGGGTAGAGTTACTAGGGATTACCTTATAGCTCATAGGCTTTCCCCTACTCAATGCGCCCCCAATATGTTTAGGATCTTAGGGAGCGTAGATGCCTTCAATGAAAAGATGGGTTTGAACCTCACCCACCATGACGTTAATTGGATTTACAACTGTCACCACTTATCGGGGCAGGGGTATTATCTAAAAACTAGGTACCTTAAGGTTTGACTTATATCGTGCCTCCCCGATTCCAAGAAATGAATGAGCAAGGATTACCTGATTGTCTCTGGGAAGTGGTACAATGGCCTCCACTGCTCGACAAGAGAAGGGACACCAGGTAGGGCTCCTAAGTCTAGGTCTTTTTGTTCTAATGATAATACCCCCGTTTATCACTAGTGTCTCCAGTGCTCCCTCTTTTCTTTATTTTTTACTTGTAATTTAATTTTCCTTAAACTTGCGTTGCTTGTACTAACAGGGCTCTTCTGTTTTTGATGTTTTTGCAGACAAGTATTCAACCATCCCTAACTTGAACCTCATCAATCAACCAGATTTGAACATAATACTCAAGTCCGAGGTATATGACGAACAACTAAGGGCGGCGCACTTAACCCTAGGCTACACTCCAATCTCGTCTAGCTTTCAGGCACCTAAGTGTGTGATTAAGGCAAGGGACCCACGTTTGCACCAAATTAACGTCGTAGTCCCTGGCGTCCCTGGCTTCCTGATCACCAACCCCATCTCAGAGGGCATGCAACAGGTAGTGCTACCACTCCTACGCACTGTCGAGGAAGTAACTACACCATCCCAACCAGCCATCAAAGAGGAGGAAGAAATAGTTGACATTTCTGAATCTGGAGACGATTTTGAAATCTTCAACCATCACCAGTTCTTAGAAGCCCCAGCCGAGGACTTCAGTCATCTTTCCTCCACCCAGGTGAGCCACACCCCAGAAGCTCCTCATATTCCAGACGCGATGGTGCTATAGCGTAGGTCGAGGACGAGCCTCCAAGAGCTGATGGAATCCCAGGCCAGAGGAAATACGCCTGAGAAGGCAGTTTAGCCTAAAACCTCTGCCCTTCCTCCTACCTAGACTTCCTAACTTGACCTCGCTGACAAAAAGAGGAAGCGGGACCAAAAGGGAAAAGAGGTGATGGATGAGAGAAGAAAATCTCCATCCAAGGAAGCCAAGGCTCAGAGGGGGAGCAAACAGCCCAAGGTCATGCAAACCAGATCTTCTAGTGAGGGAGCCATTACAATAAGGAGGAATGACCAACAGATGAAAGTCCCAGCCTAGACCCCCTTCATAGTGCTGGATAGAGCTCCTCTTCCGAGTGATGCCTCCATAAGAGACTTCCAATAAGGCAAGGTTGGGTACATAGCCAACGCTGTGGAGCAGGTCCTGCTGCTTCACTCTAACATGGCTGACCTTAGGTCAATGAGGAAGCATGAAGTGTTCCTCAACCTAAAGAGGGACCTCGCAATGGTAAGTCCTTCACCGAACCCTTTTTATTTTTATATATATTCAAACTTTACAACCCTCTTCCCTTTTCTTCCATTTTTTTTTTTTTTTTAAATTATGCTTCTTTCCTTGGTAGGCTGTTTAAGCCACATATAGGGTTGACGAGATGGTAAACTTCTCCCACGGGCAAATGAAGGAAGAGGAAGGTAGGTGCATTGCGGCTGTGGATGCCTTCAATGTGGCCGCAAAAAGGATTCAAGAGCTCAAAAATAAATTGATTGAGACAGAGAGGGACAAGAAGAGTGTTGATGCTGCCTTGAAAGGAGCTGAAAGGCAGGCTGAGGGTCAACGAAGGCAACTTCGCCAGATTGAAGACCAGCTGGCCGCTTCCATGGAACAAATCACAGCCCTAAAGAAGAAACTAGAGGAGGCCAAGAAGGCCAAGGACTAGGCCGAGCATGAAGGATATGATGTGGGGGTGGCGGAGACCGAGGAGGCCCTTAGGGCTGAGGTCTCGGAGGTATGTAGAAACTACTGCCTCCAGGTGTGGAACGAGGTCCTTAACCAAGCTGGGGTTGAGGCCTCTTTTGCACTTAGGAGAGCAGAGAGTGTATACTACCCTCCTGCCATCCGCGCACCAAGCTTTGACAGCTCTAAGGCTGACACCGCCTCCAAGGTGGCAGAGATTAGTAAGGATAGCTCGGCCAAGGTCCCTCTCTTTTCTGACAGCCCTTCCAAGGAGGTCGAGCAGCCTAGGGTTGTTGAAAAAGAAGCAGACACAACCAAGGGAGTGATGCCACCAAGCCCCCAGCTACTCCTCATGACCCACTCAAAGAGAAAGAGGTACCTCCCAAGATGGAGATTGTTTTGGCAACTCTCCATATGCCTGCCAAAGGGGACCTCAAGGGTAAGGGCCCAAAAGCTTCAGAAGCAGCACTCACTCAGTCTACCAAGGCTCCAGCAAAAGACAAAATTGTAATAAAAAAGAAGTAGTTTAGTTTTTTATTTTTTATTTTTTTTAGACTGTTGTTTTTATTTCCAAGTTTTGTAATCAATTTACCCTTTTGGAACCCATTTGCCTTTTTCTGAGACTCAGCTTAATGATAATTATAAGTTTTTCCTTCATACTTATGGTATTTACATGAATCCTAACATAGTTTCTGTTTCACTTAACACTTAACCAATGTGACAATCAGATATAACTCCATTTAGTTATCTACATAAGTGGTAGCATCGTTTCTACATCCCATGTGATCAGCAAAAGGACAGGCTAAACCTACTAAGTCTACAATCTTAACAAAGTATACCCTTAACTTCAAAAACATACACAATGGTAGAGCATCCATCCATGTTGGGCTCCACCTAACCCCCTACTGATCAGTAAGTCTAAGGAACTGGAGGGATAATCAATTCTCAAATAGATCATAGATATACTTGCAAATGCTTTGAGTGATGCTCATGAATGTTCATTTGATCAAGTCATTACAATGAAGGTCTCTGCCATTCAACATGGCTGGTTCTATTTGATACTTAAATAAATAATAAAAAATATTAATTTACTCAAGGCATGTAGTCCGAGGAACCAGACATGACTAAGGTTATGTTTAACACTTAGACAAATAATATGAAGTATTAATTTACCCAAAGTATGTGGTCCGAGGAGTTAGACATGACCAAGGTTCTATTCAACACTTAGGAAAAATGATTGAAAGTATCAATTTACTTAAGGTATATGGTCCGAGGAGTCAGACATGATCATGGTTCTGTTTGATATTTAAATAAATAATAAGAAGCATTAATTTACCTAAGATATGTGGTCTGAGGAACCAAACATAACTAAGGTTCTATTTAACACTTAAGCAAATAATTGAAAATATCAATATACCCAAGGTATGTGGTCCGAGGAGCCAGACATGACCAAGGTTCTATTTGATATTTAAATAAATAATAAGAAGTATTAATTTACCCAAAGTATATGGTTTAAGGAACTAGGCATGACCAAGGTTTTGTTTAACACTTAGAAAAATGATATGAAGTATTAATTTACCCAAAGTATGTGGTCCGAAGAGTCAGGCATAATTAAGGTTTTGTTTAACACTTAAGCAAATAATTGAAAATATTAATTTACCCAAGGTATGTGGTTCGAGGAGTCAGATATGACCAAGATTCTGTTTGATATTTAAATAAATAATAAGAAGTATTAATTTACCCAAGGTATATGGTCCGAGGAACTAGGCATGACCAAAGTTTTGTTTAACACTTAGAAAAATGATATAAAATATTAATATACTCAAAATATGTGCTTTGAGGAGTCAGGCATGACTAAGGTTCTGTTTAACACTTAAGCAAATAAGAAGTGCAACGCATAATGCAATAAACGAAAATATGGCAAAAAAGACTTTTATTAATAATAATACATTTGCAGGTTATTTACATTCTAGGAGCATGGTACAAAATTTTCATCTAGATCTTCAAGATAATATGCACCTATTCCAGCCACCAAGGTGATGTCATATGGCACTTTCTAGTTGGGTCCTAACTTTTCCCATGCTGGGTTCTTTGCAGTACCCAAAATCTTTCTTAATACCAAGTCTCCAGACACTAATGGCCTTAACCTTGCATTGGTGTCATACCCTTACTTGAGCTTATGTTGATAATACGCAAATTGAACCATGACATTTTCTCTTCGCTCTTCAATTAAATCTAAACTCTTCTCTAACAGCCCATCATTGTTGTCCGGAGTGAAAGAACTTGTCTTCAGTGTTGGGAATCCAATCTTTAGAGGAATCATAGCTTCGACTCCATAAGTCATTGAAAAGGGGGTCTCCCCTATTGACCTACCAGGTGTTGTTCGATATATCCAAAGGACGTGTGACAGCTCTTCCATCCATTTTCCCTTTGCATCATCCAGCCTCTTCTTGAGTCCATTCACTATGACCTTATCGACAGCCTCGGCCTGTCCATTCCCCTGTGGATAAGTCGGGGTGAAATACCTATTTGTAATACCTAGGTCACAATAGTACCTCCTGAAGGCTTTGCTGTCAAACTGAAAGCCATTGTTCAAGATAAGGGTATAAGGGATCCCAAATCGATTGACAATATTTTTCCAAACAAATCTCTTGTCATCCACATCCCTAATATTTGCTAATGGTTTAGCTTCAACCCACTTGGTGAAGTAATTCATGCCGACCAACAGCCATCTCTTATTCCCTGCTGCCTTAGGGAAAGACTCTACAAATCCCTGAGTGAGGGCTCTGTGAGACAAGGATCTACCTCATGTGTGGCGTCCACAAATCCCTTCATATAACTCTTCTAGGAGCAACTCCACTGCCTCAGGGTGTATGCATAGCAAATATAGTTTAGAAAAAGAACGCTTGTACAACTTTTAGTCCTCGGACAGCCAAAACCGAGGAGCCTTTCTACGCACTTTGTCAGTCTCGGATTTCCGCTCAGGCAAGATATCTTCCTTAAGGAATAACATAATAGAGTTCATCCAGCTAGGTCCCACCCTTATTTGATGAATACAAACCATCTCTCTTGTCATCTCAGTAGGTTTGCACAAGTCTTCAACAATGATAACCCAAGGTAAGCTCTGTGTCGAGGAGGTTGTGAAAGTAGCTAGAGATTCAACATGTGTGTTTTCGCTTCTAGATATTTGCTTTAAGTTGAAAGACTTAAACCCTGATTACAAGTGCCTAACCTGACTTAAAAGTGCCTAACCTGACTTAAATATTCTTGCATTCTTATATCCCTAGCCTTCAACTCTCCCCTCATTTGGCCTACAACTACTCTTAAATATGAAAATACCTTCACTATTCTTCCTCCCATTTTTTGAACCATAGTCATTCCAACCAATAGAGCCTCATACTCGGCCTCATTGTTTGTGGCCAAGAAATCCAATCTTAAGGATTTCTCAATAGTGATATTCTCAGGAGATATTAAAACTAGCCCCACTCTAGATCCTCTTTGATTTGTTGCACCATCAACGTATACCCTTCAAGATAAAGGTTCTTGCAAGGAGACCATGTCAACTGATTTTCCATCCATGTCCTGCTTCTTTACCTCCTCTTCTAATGGGGATTTAGCAAACTTAGCCACCAAATCTGCAAGGACTTGACCCTTGATAAAGGTGCGAGTCATATACTTGATATCAAAAACCCCTAGAATCGTACCCCACTTGGCAATCCTTTCTGTGTAATCAACACTCCAAAGTAGTGATCGAAGTGGAAGTTGAGTTAAAACAACAACTGTGTGGGATTGGAAGTAGTGAGGGAGTTTACATGTAGCATGTACTACTGCTAAAATGGCCTTCTCTAGTAGTAAATAACAAACTTTTGTTTCATGCAATGACTTGCTCACATAGTAAACTGGTCTCTGCACACCACTGTCAACCCGTATCAGCACCAAACTCACGGCATGGAAAGCCATAACAATGTAAGCAAACAAAACCTCATCCACCTTGGGCCTGGACATAATAGTTGGCCGAGAAAGGTATTCCTTAAGCTGCTGAAAGGCCAAGACACACTTCTCGATCTACCCAAATTCCTTCCACTTATTCAACAACTAGAAGAAAGGTCTGCACCTGTCCGCTAACCGAGAGATAAATCAGTTTAAGGCGACAGTCATTCCTGTTAATCTCTGGACTTCTTTAGGATTCCAAGGTGGCTGCAAACTATTAATTACCTTAATCTGATCAGGGTTGACCTCAATTCCACGATGAGTGACCATATAGCCCAGGAATTTACCTGATCTTATACCAAAAGAGCACTTGGAAGCATTGAGGCGCAATTTATATCTCCTTAGTATTTCAAAAATATTCTCGATGTCTCCCACATGCTCGGACACCACCTTACTCTTCACCACCATATCATCTATATAAACCTTAATATTTTTGCCTAATTGTGGCTCAAACATCTTGGTTATCATTCTCTGATAGGTAGACCCTGCATTCCTCAATCCAAAGGGTATCACCTTGTAGTGGTAATTTGCAGTAGAAGTGACAAAAGTTGTCTTCTTCTGATCACCCAAAGCCAGTGGTATTTGATGTTATCCCTGGAATGCATTCAAAAAGCTCATTCGAGAATGACCTACAGTTGCATCCACTTGCTGGTCTATCCAAAGTATGGGGAAAGGGTTTTTTAGACAGGCCTTATTCAAATCTGTGAAATCCACACATACTCGCTACTTTCCACTCTTCTTTTTCACCACTACAGTATTGGCTAGCCACTCAGGGTAAAACACCTCTTTAATAACCCCAGCCTGCTTAAGTTTGATCACCTCGTCCTTGATAGCATCAAAATGGTCCTTGGATGAGCGTCGAAGTGGTTGCTTTTTGAGGATGACAGACAGATTGACATTCAAATGATGGCAGATGAAGTTTGGATCCACCCCAGGAGCTTCGTAAGCACTCCATGCGAACATGTCAATATTCCTCTTGAGAAATACTATTAACTCTTCCTTCTCTCAAAGAGGCAGTTAAGCTTTGACCTGAAAGAACTTTTCCAAATCATCATCAATAACAATTTTCTCTAACTTCTCACACTTTGGTAATAGGATCTAGGCCCAAAGAGCCCAATACAATGAATTTGTAGAGAGTGGGTTAGAAAACTAGGCTCTAATGAGTTGGATAACAATTATGGTGGATCCAGATGACAAGAAAGTAAAGGTAGACTGGTTTTATCCAAAGAAAATCATTCTCGATACAATTCGAGGAGATTAGTTCTTGTATATATCTCTTTTGAATTTGGTTACAAGTCCCGTTCTTGTTCCTACAATATTTTTTTTTCTTAATTCCTGATCCCATTCCCTCAGGGTCTTCTTTCTATTTTATACTATCTTCTTTCTTTCATCTCCACCCTCCACATGTAGATTAGGTCGCTGATGTTAATTCTTGTCCCATCAGCACCTTCCTGAAATCTTTGGGAGTAGCTGTAAGGCTGAAAATTACTGTTCAAATATCACTTCCACATTAATGCAGCCAGAGAGTTAGCTGTAGAGCATTTAATGAGGTGGTGGTAGCTTTCTCTTAGATATTTCATAACTTCCATTTGTCCTGTGCTTTCAAAATAGTTAAGATGCCAAATAGACAATCACATGTAAACCCCTACATGCTACATAATCAAAATAATTCAACCATCAACATATCCTATTACAAATAGTAATATGTATACTGATCAAACACACCAAAATGCTTTCTATCACCAAACTTCTTCATATTTTTTTTTTCTCTCCATACTTCTTTTCAGCTCCCTTGAATCTTGAAGGCATTGTTTCATATATTGCGCAAATTCTACTAACTTTGGATTAATGAAAGGTCCAAAATATTCACGCTTCAAAATACTAGACGATGTGGAACACATGCAGTTGTACAGTCTGTGTAAAAAAAAATGAGGGTGGAATAGCAATTCGCAGACAATAAACAATATTTTCTTTTTATTCCATAAAATAAGAGGTTGAGTATTATTATTATTATTATTATTATAATAGGTGGAGCTAGGGGGGCAAGGGGCCATGGCCCCCTAACTTTTGAAATTTTCCATTTGGTAATAAATCTAAAAATTACACAAAAATATATTCACCGGCCTCCGAGAAAATTTCCTGGCTCTACCACTATTTAATATTATTATTATTATTATTACTAATTAATTAATTAATTAATATATAATGTCCTTCTACCTCAATTGTACAAAAGAGTATTTTCAGGGAAAACAAAAACAAAATTTTATAGTACTATTCCACCGTGTTATTAAATAGTGACTTTTTAGTGTTATAACACTTCTAACAAAAAAAATTAAGGAAAAAAAAAAGATGTTGATATTTAATTGACAAATTTAAATGAACCAAATACTTGAATCTTTCCACACCTTCTTTCTCGTTCTCCTCCTCCTATTTTTCACATTACAAGTTTTTGGTGTATAAGAGAATAAAGGGAAAAGAAGCTAAGCTATCACAGAGAAAATGAGAGAGAGAGGTATAGAAAATATCTAATTGATTGAATAATTGAATCTGTACACAAAACAGAGTTATATACAGTAATCCCCAAACCTCTGGACCTAAACGTCCATAACAGAGTATAACTAATTAACTAACTATCCTAATTATGAGGAAATTAGTTACAGCACGTGCAAGCATTAGTAACAACACGTGTGACTTATCTGCAACTAAAAACAATGCCTAAACTACTTGTAGCTTTGGCTATTCATTTAACATCTTGCAGCTGCTGTGTCGTTCTGTTCTTCATTCCTTTCTTCTTATTTTCTGACTTCTGATTCTTCTGATTCATGTCTGCCTGATATTCCCCCTCAAGATGAGACTCACTGCTGTGTATGTTCAACACATTCATCTTGGAAATTAGGAATCTCAACTGTTGACTACTAATAGCTTTAGTAAACAAGTCAGCTAGCTGTGTATGTGTAGGAGTGAAGAACAAACGTATCACCTTGTCTTGTACTTTATCTCTAACCAAATGGCAATCTACCTCTATGTGTTTTGTCCTCTCATGAAAAACAGGGTTCTCTCCAATGTAAATTGCAGCCTAGTTGTCACAGAAAAGCATGCCAGGTTGTGGATGTTCAACTTCTAAATCCTTCAATAATGACAGTAGCCAAGTCATTTCACACACTGTTAAAGCCATCGCCCTGTACTCAGCTTCAGCTGAGGATCTAGAAACTATAGATTGTTTCTTAGATTTCCATGAGACCAATGAATCTCCTAAGAACACACAAAAACCTGTGGTAGATCTTCTAGTGTCTACACAAGAGGCCCAATTTGCATCTGTGTAAGCTTTTAAGTGCAAATCTGATTTTGATGATAAGAGAATGCCTTGACCAGGACATCCTTTAATGTACTGCAATACTTTGTAGGTTGCATCAAGATGTGGTTTTCTAGGCTTAGCCATGAATTGACTAAGTTTGTGGACAGTATACATGATGCCTGGTCTTGTTATAGTTAGATATAGCAGCCTCCCAACTAGTCTTCTATAGACACCAGGATCAGGCAACAAATCCCCTTGAAACTTACTCAATTTCAAGTTTTGTTCCATTGGCACTTTGCTGGGTTTACAACCAGTCATGCCAGCATCTTTAAGAACCTCTATAGCGTACTTTCTTTGGCATAATGAAATCCCCCTTTCTGATCTAGCCATTTCAAGACCAAGAAAGTATTTCAAAGTTCCAAGATCTTTCAACTTAAATTCATGATTCAAAGAACTTTTGAGGTCTTCAACTGCCTGAATATTGTTACTTGCAATTACGATATCATCAACATACACTAGCAATGCTATAAAAATCTGATCATACTTCTTAGTGAACAAGGAGTAATCGGATTTAGACTGCTTGAATCCATACTTCAAAATGGTGGAAGAGAATTTGGAGTACCACTGCCTTGATGCCTGTTTGAGACCATACAAAGACTTGTTAAGCTTGCAAACTAAGTTCACCCCCTTGCTGTGAAAGCCTTGAGGCAATTGCATATAAACCTCTTCATGGAGATCACCATTTAGAAAGGCATTGTTCACATCAAGTTGAACCAAATGCCAGCCTCTCACAGCAGAAATAGCAAGCAAAGTCTTGACAATGGTGAGCTTAGCAACAGGAGAGAAGGTGTCAGTAAAGTCCAGACCAGATTGTAGGGTGAAGCCCTTGGAAACAAGCCTAGCTTTGTATCTGTCCAAGGAGCCATCAGCATTGTACTTAACCCTATAAACCCATTTACACCCAATAGCCCTTTTCTTAGTTGGTAATGGAGTAATATCCCAGGTCTGATTTGCTTCCAAAGCAGCAATTTCAGATGCCATAGCAGCCTGCCAATTAGGATCCTTGATTGCTTCTTGGTAAGATGTAGGCTCAGGGATGACAGAAATGAGAGAACAAAAATGGGCATAATTGGAGGAGAGTTTTGATGAGTTCAGGTAAGTGGATAAGGGGTAGTGTGTACCTGACTTATTGGCAGAAGAAGTGAGAGGATCACTGACAATTGTGCTGCACTTAAAATCATTCAAGTAAACAGGTGTTTTATGTACCCGAGAAGACTTCCTCAAAGGAGCAGATGGAACAATGGTGGAATGAGGGATAGGTGAAATAGAAGTGGATTATAGGTTGATAAGTCAGCAGAAATGACAGTAGGTAAATCTGCAGAAGACTGAATAGAGTGAGGAGGAAAAAGGGCTAATGAATCTGCAGAAGTATGACTAGGTAAATTGGCAGAAGCTTCAATAGGGGAAGATGAATTATCTAAGGGAAGAATGGGATTAGGTGGAGTATCAGAATGATGAACTTGTGGCAGGGAAGAAGCAGGGTTGGAGAGAGGAAAATCAAACAAAGAGGCAGATAGTTGAGCCATTGATGGGAAAAGGTGAGGTAAAGGTATATTAGTGTGAGGAGAGAAAGAATGAGAAGATGAGACAAAAGGAAACACTGTTTCAAGAAAGTGAACATCCCTAGATATAAAAATCCTTTTGGTAGTTAAATCAAGCAACTTGTAACCTTTAACACCAAATGGATAACCAAGGAAAACACAAGAGGAGGATCTCGGGTCAAATTTTGATCTATTGTGAGATAGAGTAGATGCAAAACATAGGGAACCAAAGACTCTCAAATGAGCATAGGAAGGAGGTTTACCATAAAGCTTTGCAAAAGGAGTTTGTTGTTTCAGAATTTTGGAAGGCAGCCTATTGATGATATGGACAGCTGTTAAGACACATTCACCCCAATAAGAGATAGGAACATTAGATTGAAACTTTAATGCCCTTGCAATGCCCAAAATGTGTTGGTGTTTCCTCTCCACAACTGAATTTTGCTGTGGAGTGGCAACACATGAATGTTGGTGGATAATGCCATGATTGGCATAAAAATCTTTTAAGAAAAATTCATGAGCATTGTCAGTTCTAATGCTCTTGATATTGACATGAAATTGTGTTTTAATCATGTTATAGAATGAAATCAATAGAGGTCTAGTATCAGTCTTTGATTTCATGAGATATACCCAAGTGGACCTTGTTGCATCATCTACAATGGTAAGAAAATATCTATAACCATCATGAGTAAATTTTGCAAAAGGACCCCAGACATCACAGTGAATTAAATCAAAAGCATTGTCTGAAATATGATTAAAAGAAGGGAATGGTAATCTTTTCTGTTTAGCAATTGGACAAAGAATACAATTTTTATTGCTATGAAAGGCATGTACATCAGGAATACAGCTGTGTAAAGCATGCAGCTTATTATCAGATACATGTCCTAATCTCATATGCCACAGGTATGGCTTAGTAACACTAGGAATGGACATAGACTCTGACACAGAATTAACAAAGGAATGAAAAACAGACTCAAGAATTGAGGAAGCTTCTGAAACAGACTTGCAAGATGAAGTTGTATGCAGCAGATACAAATTGTCATGTAATTCACCCACTCCAATCGTTTTCCAACAAGTAAGGTCCTGTATAAAGCATAAATTTGAGAGAAAGACAAGGCAACAGGATAAGGTCTTGGTTAATTGACTCACAGAAATCAAATTAAAATTGAATGAAGGAACACATAGGACATTTTCAAGCTTCAAGGTTGAAGTAACTTGAATTGTTCCTATATGTGTAACAGTGACCTTTTCACCATTAGGTAGTTGAACAAAGGTTGAAATTGAGCTAGTGATATGTGTAAATAAGGATAAGGAATGGACTATGTGGTCTGTGGCTCCAGTGTCAAGAATCCATACATCATTACCATAAGCATTTTTGTTGACAGGGTTAATAGCAAAAACTGAATGATGCAAATCTAAGGAAACATTATCAGACCAAGTATTACAGACATTACCTGAAAGAGCAGAATTTGCTGAGTGTAAAGCATCATTAGCACCACCAGATGTAGATGCCTGAGAGCTGAGCATTGAAAGCAGCTGTTGATACTGCTCTGAAGCGAATGGGAAAGAATTAATCTGCTGAGTACCAGAATTGCCAGAATTGGTTTGATCATCTTCAACCAGGATTTGATTTGCCATAGCTACTCTTCCTTTTTGCTTGTAGCCAGGAGGAAATCCTACCAGTTTGTAGCATTTCTCCATGATGTGACCGAGCCTCCCACAGTGACTACACACAGGCCTCCCTTTTGCATTACTTCCTTTGAAGTTCTTACTGTTGTTCCCTTGGAACGAATTTCCTTGGTTGAATCCTTGATTCTTGACTGCAAGAGCAGTTGATTCAACAGAAGGAATAGCAGGAAAACCCAAACACCTTTGCCTTTCTTCTTGAATCACTAAGGAAAAAGCCTTATCAATGGAAGGACTAGGCTCCATCATAAGGATTTGAGTTCTGACCTGAGAGTAAGAATCATTCAAGCCATTCAGAAATTGCATGAGAGAATCTTGATGTTGAAAAGATGCAATTTTATCATTCACTCCACAGGTGCATTTTCCACATGAGCAACATGGTAAAGGCCTGAAATTCAACAATTGATCCCATGCAGCTTGAAGATCAGTGAAAAATCCTGTTACAGTAGCAGCACCTTGCAACATAGTTGTGATTTGCTTCTGAAGCTGAAAGATCCTTGGTCCATTTGCTTGAGAGATTCGTTTCTTGAGAGTATTCCATACCTCAAATGCAGTGTCTCTGTAAATCACACTAGCAGTAAGGTGAGGAGAAACGGAATTCAAGATCCAGGATGAGATCATTGAATTACACTTGGACCAAGCTTGCTTCTCTAATGGCGTGACTGCCATGGAAGCATTGACAGTGCCATCAACAAATACAAGTTTGCTCTTGGCATCCAAAGCCATTCTCATTGCTCTGGACCACATAGGGTAGTTATCCTCAGTTAGTGGCTGAGTAACCAGAATCGCACCTGGTGTTTCACCATGATGCAAGAAGAATGGGCTTCGTGGATCTTCCATTGGAGTCAGCTCTCGCTGAGAGGAGGAAGATGAACTGGTCTGTGTAGCTTGAGTATTCGGCGCCATTGATGAGGGCTCGAGCTCTGATACCATATAAGAGAATAAAGGGAAAAGAAGCTAAGCTATCACAGAGAAAATGAGAGAGAGAGGTATAGAAAATATCTAATTGATTGAATAATTGAATCTGTACACAAAACAGAGTTATATACAGTAATCCCCAAACCTCTGGACCTAAACGTCCATAACAGAGTATAACTAATTAACTAACTATCCTAATTATGAGGAAATTAGTTACAGCACGTGCAAGCATTAGTAACAACACGTGTGACTTATCTGCAACTAAAAACAATGCCTAAACTACTTGTAGCTTTGGCTATTCATTTAACATCTTGCAGCTGCTGTGTCGTTCTGTTCTTCATTCCTTTCTTCTTATTTTCTGACTTCTGATTCTTCTGATTCATGTCTGCCTGATATGGTGAGTCGCAATGTGTGATAGAATCTGCACATGCTCCAAAACCTTGAAACTCAATCTCATTGCTATTGCTGTCATTTTAGTCACAAACCATTTGCCTCTTGAGTTCATTCTCGCTATTGCCTAATTTGGTGTTTTTGAGTTGATATCATTAATTTAAGATATTGCTTTAATGCTGTTATTAGATATCATATGCACAATGAGAATAAGCTTAAAACTATGGTTTAGAATATTGGCTTTAATTTTAATAACAACATTAAAACAATATCTTACTAAGATCACTTTGAAGATTATACTTCTCAGTTATATAATGATGAAGAAAAATTGTGAACTCTAAAGGCTACTAAACTATCATCAAAACCTTTAGAATATTTGACTCACAAATGAATAACCAGAAATCCAGTAATTTCGATGCTGAAGTAGAGCTATTGCAGATTCTGCAACCAAAATAAAAAGGATGAGTATGTTACATAAGATAACATGTAAAACTAGCCAAAGTTTTGAGGTATTTAATACGCAAGTGATGAGCATGGCTTGCAGAAAAACTACTGATGCTGTGATGGCTGTAATAATCATGTTATCCTGTATTGTAAATGGACTAGTTTGAGTTCCAAAAATTTCCAAGCCAAATTTAGAACATGGGCATGGATCTTCATTAGAAAAAACATTTAAGTTATCCTCATCTACACCTTAGATGAAATATGGTACAATGCTGCATATCTAGTCATAAAATGGTAATTCCCTTGTCAATAACTTCATCAATCACTCAAACTACAATTCTCTTGTTAGAATTCTGTATTCTCTCATTTATAATGCCCATGTTAACAAAGTATGGATCAAGTTTTCTTGGAAAACTTCTTGATTACAGGGATTCTTGTGTACCTACTTTAATAATGCACTCCTTTTGCCAACTTCTATTTGGTCAACATGCATTGGGACAACTTTTATATTCAAAGCAGAAAGCCAAAGCAATTGGTTTCACTACAGTAGAAAGCCAAAGCAGTTCAACATAATACACACATACAATATGGCAAAAATTGGTTGAAAATATCCATAACTAATACCCAAGTTCAAACACATACAATATAGCAAACATTGATTGAAAAAATGTATAACTAATATTAACTAAATTCCTAGTTATTGAATGTGCAAATTATATTAGGAAATAAATCAAGGCCATATGCATAGAAAATTATATTAAAAAGATCAAAATCTTATAGGGTGTCTAAAAGCACAGTTCCCATACAACCAATACTTGCAATCTCGTTGTGCCTATACTCACCAAAAAAAAAAAAAACTTAATCAATATTTGTATCAAAACTGTAAAGGAAACATAGATTATGATTACAACTTGAATAATGAAATCACAAAAGTCGAACAATTAGAACTCGAAATAGGCAAATCGATGAGGAGCTCAGTTTTCTAAGAAATGTGAAACAAAAATCATGGGGAAATTGATGAAAAAGTGTGGGTAAACCAAAAAAAAATCAAAGATGAAATTAGGGTTTGTGACTTCCATGATCAATTCGTACCTAATCGGAATAACTTGTATGCTTTGTTGTTGCTGAGAACACTATGCCGAGAGAAACGAAGAGTCACAAATTGCCGAGATCAATTTGTACCTAATTAGACCTGTGCAATTTCCATGATTGTTGAGCTCTAGAGGATTCGAGATTTCCATGATCGTCAAGTCAAGCTATGAGTTTGGATTTGTGCTTTCTCAGTTTCTGTGAAAGAGTGAACTGAATAGAATTTTTTGCTTTGTGGATATCTTTTTAAATTTTTTTGTGGGCTTTTTTCAGGGGCTGAAAATTTTGTCATATTTTATCAAGGGTTGTGGGCTGAAAAATGTAAACATTTTGGTGCAAAATTTGCCTGCTCTTTTTTTTCCACATTTATTTCAAGGGTGTTTTAATTTATTCTGAGGGACTTAATAACCTTTGAGATAAAGTTTAGTAATATAACCAGCCAAATTTGTATTTATGGATTGTATTGGCAGATTTTAGTAAACCGGAAGCAAACAAACACTTCATTGTTTTCACCAAATACCATCTTACCATATGTGCAGGCTACTGCAAAGTTTTTCACTCCTACCAAACACTCTCAAATTTAGCTTTCCATCACCTCTAACAAGTGGTACCACTAGCTACATAACTATTTCAATTTTTCTCTCCTTAAATACTTAAATACTGCCATACCTTAATTAATCATACTCTCAACTATTGAACTCAAACCATAAGCCTCTAATCAAAAGCTACATATGTAATTATTTCAAACACTGGCTGGATTTTTGCGCATCATGTGGTGCATTTGATATCACAAATTTCTTGTTAATTTCCTCCAATATTTCAATAATTTTTCTTGTAAAAAATTGTAATTTCTAGAAGGACAATACAAAGGTGCATATATTGATTTAACCATATTATATGTGTTCAAAACTTTAAAAATTATATGATATAAATACGTATGTTTCATACCTACTCAAAAATGCAAATATTGTTTTGATAAAATAAAAATGTAAATGTCTTTCAATTTTTTTTTTCACACTTGTTATGTGTTATTAACTTTTTTTTTTTAATTCTAAAAAAAAAAACTTTTTTTTTCTTTTTTTAATTATTGGGCTTTGTTTTAATTGTTGCAAAATCAAGTAAACTTGAATAAGAATATCATATTTTAAATCAATTTCTTCTCGTATAAATCTTAAAAAATTACATCAAAATTTCATTATACTTAAATAATTAATGCATTATTTGAAATAATAATATAACAAATATTATTTTATTCTATATATATACACATGCACTAGCCTGGGATGCTCAGAGGCCATAAATAAAATAAAAATTAACATTTGTTTGGGTTGTAATGTATGTAAAAATAGAAATTGAGATGTTGGGAGAGTTGTAAAATGAGATGGCAAAATAAATATAGCAGATTTTTACGGTGTAAAATAGAACTCTTTTAACATCCCGGATGCTTTGAAGGAGTAAAAGAGTAAAGTAGTTGTATTTCCAAAGCGGAGAAGTTTTGAGAATTGAGACGTGTCAAGAAGTTGCTGTTGTTGCATGGGAGTGTGATGTGGCTTAACTTATTGTGTGGCACACGCCATTTGTAAATTAAGGTGTGTGTTACCATGTGCCCCGCACAATGTACCATACACAATGTCACTATTTCAAACTTTCAACATCCACTCCTTAAATACCACCTCACCTTACGAGAAGATATTTGGTATCAAATGATACTATGTCAGTGGTATTAAAATCCAATAAGTATGAGACATGTTAGTAAAAAATAATTAACCCACTAACAAATGAAAGACGTGTGTTAGTGGATAGTTATTTTTGCACATATATCTCTCGTTTATTCTATTTTTATACGGATGACGTACTAGTATTTGATATAAAATACTTTTTCCTCACGTTACTACTTATTGATAGTCTGATACACACAACGCTAGTGCTAGGAATTTTCACTCACTTTCACTTTAAGTTTCAGTCACTATCCTAGTAAAAAAATGCAACATTATTCACTAATTTACATTCATTCTTTCTGTTTCTCCTCCTCTTATCTTTCGAATTACAAGTTTCCAATGAGTCTCAATGTGTGACAGAATCTACACATGGGTGTCACGACAAATCCAAGGCCTTAAAACTCAATCTCATTGCTATTGCTGTTATTTTAGTTACTAGCATAATTGGTGTATGCCTCCCACTACTTACACAATCCATACGAACTCTTAACCCCGATTCCAAAGAATTTTCTATCATCAAAGCATTTGCCTCTGGGTCATTCTTGCTACTGGCTACATGCATGTTTAGCCCGATTCCTTCGCCTGCTTAGAGTCCGAATGTTTGCCTGATCACCCTTGGAAAAAATTTCCATTTTCAACATTTGTGGCTATGCTGTCTGCCTTATTAACCCTAATGCTAAATTCACTTGCAATGTCGTATCACACCAAACCTAACGCTCAAGTGGATTTTGGAAGAAGCAGCAGTAATTTGAAAAAAGCAACCACCATTGAATTACACACTAATATTGGGATGATAGTCAGTCCAAATTGTTAAGGCATCGTGTTGTTGCTCAGGTATATATATACATGAATCAAGCTATTACATTTGTTAGTATAAATCAACATCAGATTTTGAAGACTTTTTTTATTTATGTAATTACCTTTTTAGCTTCGACTTTGCTTTATTTCATTCATTCAATCTTTGTGTAAGAATTTAAAAATCTGATATTCATATAGTCCTTACTTCTTAGCCTTAATATATTTGTAAATTTATAATATGTCATGGCTAGAATAATCAAACATTCAACAATAATAATAAAAAGCGTATGTGTTGAATACAGGTTTTAGAAGTGGGGATAGTGGTGCACTCGGTTGTGATTGGGCTTTAATTGTGTGCCTCACATAATCTATTCATGATCAGACCACTCATTGCTGTTGTGTGCTTCCTTCAGCTCTTTGAAGGAATGGGTACTCTAGGAGGATGCATACTACAAGTTAATTTTAATAATCTATACCCTCCTAATTAAATTATTTTTGCATCCAAACCAAAACATACAATTACATGGTTTCTAACATAAAATGCATGATCGGGAGGATTATAAATTAAAGATGAACATGATAATGGTGTTTTTTTTTTCGTTTACAGCACAGCGCCATTTGGCATCGCTCTAGGGCTGTGTCTATCAAACGTGTATTGGACGCAGCATCAGCGGGTATATTAAATTATATGGCGTTGGTCAATATCCTTGTGGTTGATTTCTTAGGGTCCAAGTTGCAACAAAATGTAAATCTTCAAATGCTGGCTTTTCTTGGTGTTCTTTTAAAAAAGGTTTCTGTAGTGTGATTTGTGAAGCACCACAACCTTAATTAATCATAGTCGCACTCATACCACAAGCCTCTAATCAAAAGCTACATTAATTACTTCAAACACTGGCCGGCCAGATTTTTGCACATTGTGTGGTGCATTTGATATCACAAATTTCTTGTTAATGTCCTCCAATATTTCAATAATTTTTCTTGTAAAAATTTGTAATTTTTAGAAAGACAATAAAAAAATGCATATATAGTGATTTAATCATATTATATACGTTAAAAAGTTTGAAAATTACATGATATAAATCGCATGTTTCATACCTACTCAAAAATGCAAATATTGCTTTGATAAAATAAAAATGTAAATATCTTTCAATTATGTGTAGAGGCCCAATACAATTAATTTGTAGAGGTAGGTTGCCAAGGTCAACATTTTTAGGCCTTAATGGATTCGTTAAGGAGTTTGGAGAAAAGTCCAATTCTTAGGTCGTTAAAAATATGAACAATTACCAATAAGAAAGGCAAAGATTTGCATCACTCTTCCTTAGATTAGTCCAAGGATCACTAGTTCATATATTACTCATTTCTTGGCTACAAAGCTTTTTATTGCCCTTTATCTTTTTTTGTCCAATTTCTCTCTCTCTCTCGCTCTCTCATTTTAAGGGAGACTCCTTCCTTTTTATAGTAGCTGGGGCCTCATCCCAGCCCTCCACCTGGGGTGTCATGGATCCTTACTTGGATATTTGTCCTATCAATGCTTGGTTGGTGGTGGTAGAGTAGGTTGCAAGCTGTAAAAACACTGTTCAGGGTCATTTTGCCATTAAATGCGGCAAGCTGAGTTGGTACAGTGTGAAGTGACCGGTACTTTATCTGAAAACTTCCCCTCTTCTTTACCTGTACGTCTCTACTTCTTTTCTTGGTCTTCAGTCTTCTGGCCCAGGTGGCTTGTTTGCAGTCTTCCAAGGAGTGTTCGCTCCTCAAGCTGGCTCCTTGGGCAGGCTGCTTCTTTGGTTTCAATATTTGAGTTCTTGTTAATGTGCTAGGCTGAAGTTGATAAGAAGTTGGGCCCACCTTCACCTTAGGTCGGACCTACCTAGCAATATTCCGCATTCGAGCCTTACCCACCCACAACATCAAAATTTCTTTATACTTAAATAATTAATGCATCATTTGAAATAATAATATAACAATTTTTTTTTTAAATTTTATATATCTACACACACTAGTCTAGGAGGCTTAGAGGCTATAAATAAGATAAAAATTAACATTTGTTTGGGTTGTGAAGGAGTAAAAGAGTAAAGTAGCTGCATTTCCAAAGCGGAGAAGTTTTGAGAATTGAGAGGCGTCAAGAAGTTGCTGTTGCTACATGGGAGTGTGATGTGGCTTAACTTAATTATTGTGTGGCACACGCCATGTGTGAATTAAGATGTGTCACCATGTGCCCGGCGCAATGTACCACACACAATGTCACTATTTCAAACTTTCAACATCCACTTCTTAAATACTGCCTCACCTTACTACTTATTGACAATCTCATACACACAAAGCTAGTGCTAGGAATTATCACTCGCACTTTCAAAGTTTCAATCACTATCGTAGTAAAAAAATGCCTACATTATTCACTAATTTCTCCTCCTCTTATCTTTCGCATTACAAGTTTCCAGTGAGTCTCAATGTGTGACAGAATCTACACATATGTGTGGCAGAATCTACACATAGGTGTCACGAAAAATCCAAGGCCTTAAAACTCAATCTCATTGCTATTGCTGTTATTTTAGTTACTAACACGATTGGTGTGTGCCTCCCACTACTTACACAATCCATACCAGCTCTTAACCTTGATTCCAAAGCATTTTCTATCATCAAAGCATTTGCCTTCGGGGTCATTCTTGATACTGGCTACATGCATGTTTAGCCCGATTCCTTCTCCTGCTTAGAGTCTGACTGTTTGCCTGATCACCGCCCTTAGAAAAAATTTCCATTTTCAACATTTTTGGCTATGCTATCTGCCTTATTAACCCTAATGCTAGACTCACTTGCAATGTCTTATCACACCAAACCTAACGCTCAAGTGGATTTTGGAAGAAGCAGCAGTGATTTGAAAAAGGCAACCACCACTGAATTACACACTACTACTAGGAATATTAGTGCACGATGATAGTTGTGGGAGGACTTTCATCTCGGCCCCCAATCAGGTATTGTCCTATTTGGAAATGGCGTTGAGCAGTCCTTAAGGATTTGTTCAATCCCACATTGGGGAGAGATGTCTCCCACTCATGCCTTATAAGCCTTTGGCCTAAAGATGAGTGTACCACTACTACATTTTTTGTGGGAGGATTTTCGTCTCGGCCCCCAATCAGGTATTGTCCTCTTTGGAAATGGCGTTAAGCCTTAGTCCTCAAAGATTTGTTCAATCCCACATCGGGGAGAGACGTCTCCCACTCATGCCTTATAAGCCTTTGGCCTAAGGATGAGTGTACCACTACTACACATGATTGGGGGCTGAGACGAAAGTCCTCCCACAATAGTCATTCCAAATTGTTAAGGCATGTAGTGTGATTTGTGAAGCACCACAATTTTCTTCCTTTTAAAAAAAAAAAAAACAAAATTATTTTTATTATTATTATAATAAATTTATTTAGTTTATTTTTTGTCCCTAGAGAAACTTTTTTATTTTTTTATTTTTTTATACAAGATAAAAATTTTATTCTAATCTAATTTAAGTGTATATGTGTGTGAAGCCCCCTTTTAGAAACTTGAACCTTGACTCTTATTCCCCACACTCCACAAACTCTTATACTTGTAAAGTGACTATCGCACCAAGGGTGTGCGGTGGTGTCCTTAGAGAAAACTTGAACTTCATCTTGTCTATTTATACTATTAATAAGAGGATTTCCTGTTTGGGTTTCAACATTGTTTGGGTTTCAACATTTTGCATATTAAAATATTCTTACATAAATTCTTAAACTCTTTAACGCTTGTTTGTTTCGATGTAAAATATTTTCCCATTTTACAATATTTATTTTGCAATAGAATATTTAATCAAAAGTAAAATATTTTCAGTCAACTAAATCAACCAAAACAAATTTGTGTAAAATATTTTATTTTACACTTAAAATTTTGGTAAAATACTTTACGCTTCAAATTTTGGTAAAATATATTACATTTGTTCTCTTGACTCGTACCCGATACTTTCACTCCTTCAAACCTCAGCCCCTCTCACGCTCTCTTCCTCTCAGTTTTTGCTCTCCCTTCTCACTTTCAAGTTCTCACTTCTTTCTCTTCTTTTCTCTTTGGCAGTCCATTGGGACTCCTACTGATGAGCGGTGAGGTGGTTGGCGTTGATGTCTCCAACATAGAGGTTGTGGCAGGAAGTACGATGCAGATCGTTGATATCCTACCCTCTACACTCTTCCTCATGTTCCTAATTTCTTTGGGGCTGCATCTCTCAGATCTAGATAGGTGGGTTGTTGGTGGTGAGTTTGGTAGGTGGGTTTAGTTTTGCGTTTTGGTGGCTAGGTATGGTGTTGCTAGGTTTTGTTTTGAGTTTGGCGGCTGGGTATGGTGTTGGGTGATCGATGGTTTGTCAATTCAATGGTGGTGCATTGGGGGTGGGTTTTAGTGTTGATGGTGGCTGATTGTGGTGGGTTTTCATTAATCATTGATCTTGGATTTTTTTTTTTCCTTCTCGTTGTTGTAGAGGTGTGGGTGGTGGCTATTATGATGATGTGGATGGTTGTGTTTCAGCGTTGGATTTTGGTGACAGCAGCAATGATGGCTTTTTTTTTTTTCCTCGATTTGGATGTGGTATAGTTGGTGGTGGTTTGTGCTTGCATTCGTGGTGGTTGGTGGTGGCTGATTTGTGTTTGCATTTTCAAGTGTTTAGGTCAATCTAAACATTTAAAAATGTTTTACTAAAAATATTTTACTGAGGGTACCACTATCTTTTAGTTAAATAATTGGTGAAACTACAATATTGGTCCCTCAAGTTTACCTTATGTCAAACATTTGAAAATGTTTTACTAAAAATATTTTACTGAGGGTAAAATACCACTATCTTTTAGTTAAATAATTGGTGAAACTACAATATTGGTCCCTCAAGTTTACCTTATGTCGAACATTTGAAAATGTTTTACTAAAAATATTTTACTGAGGGTAAAATACCACTATCTTTTAGTTAAATAATTGGCGAAACTATAATATTGGTCCCTCAAGTTTACCTTATGTGCGCAATTGGTCCCTTAAGTTTCAAGCGAGCACAATTGGTCCTTCAAGTTTTAAAACTGAGTTGTATTAGTCATTTTATTAACTACCGTTAGTGGTATTGCTTATATGGCTAACGGCAGTACCACTAACGGCAGGATGTCATTTTTTTAATGATGTTGCATTTTTTTATTAAAAAATTCCAAAATGCGAAGTTGGATCAGGATGTGAAACTCAGCTTTTATTCTTTCTCATAAACGACATATAGGTTTGTGTGAGTGAGTGCTAAGCTAAAGCAAAGCAACAAGCTTGCAAAACAAAGCAATGGCTCTTTGGTATCAACCTCCTCCTACATTGAATCGTATCTCACCCACTCTCAAACTCAACTCATTACGCTGCACCTGCAGCTACAACCTATCTATTCTGAATTCCAGACCCACCCACATACCCGAACTTGAACTCAAACCCATATTCACCTCCGTCAAAACTAGGGGTGGCAAAATCAACCCAAACCCATTTGCCCACCCAAACCCACCCACTTAAACGAGACCCAAATCCACCCAATTATTAATTGGGTTAAATGGGTATTAACCCAATTAACATTAATGTTTATTGGGTTTTAATTGGGTACCCAATTATGATCCAACTATCATTTCTACAAATCACCCAACTCTAAAATACCCCAAAACCACTAAAATTACCAAAATACCCCCTTAACCTAAAAAATGACCAAAATACCCCCTAAACCTAAAAATGACCAAAATACCCCTAAAACCTATAAAAAAAAAGACGAAAATACCCCTAAAACCTAGAAAATGACTAAAATACCCTTAAAACCTAAAAAATTACCAAATACCCTCCAAAACCTACAAAATGACCAAAATACCCCCAAAACCCAAAAAATGACCAAAATACCCTCCAAAACCTACAAAATTACCAAAATACCCCCAAAACCCAAAAAATGACCAAAATACCCCAAAAACCCAAAAATTACCAAAATACCCCCCAAAACCTAAAAAAATACCAAAATACCCCTGAAATCCAAGAAATGACCAAAATACCTCCGAAACCTAAAAAATGACAAAAATAACCCTGAAACCTAAAAATTACCAAAATCCCTCTGAAACCTAAAAAACGGCCAAAATAACCCTAAAGCCTAAAAAATGATCAAATAACCCCAAAACCTAAAAAAAAACCAAAATACCCCTGAAACCTAAAAAGTGACAAAAATACCCTCGAAACCTAAAAATTGATCAAAATAATCTAGAAACCTAAAAATGACCAAAATACCTCCCTAAAACTATAAAAATGACCAAAGTACCTCAATAAACCTAGAAAATTACCAGAATACCCCTGAAACCTAAAAAATAACCAAAATACCCTCAAACCTATAAAGTGTCGAAAATAGCCCAAAACCTTTGAAATGACCCAAATAAACCCAAAACCTTTAAAATGGCCACAAAAAACCTGAAACCTCTAAAATTACCAAAAATACCCTGAAACCCCTAAAACGACCAAAATACCTCTAAACTTACAAAACGACCAAAATACACCTCAAAATATCTAAAATGACTAACATACCACTAATCCTATTAGATGAACAAAATACACCTGAAGCCTCTAAAATTACCAAAATAGGGGTTTCGGGGTTTCAGTCACTAATTTTTTAGGTTTTAGGGGTGTTTCGTTAACTTTTAGATTTTGGGGCTTTTTTTTTTTTTTTTTTGTAATTTTCTAGGTTTTGGAGGTCGTTTAATAACTTTTTAGGTTTTGGGGATATTTCAATCATTCCTTAGGTTTCTGAGGTCTCTTAGTCATTTTTCAGGTTTAGGGGGTATTTTGGTCTTTTTTTTTATGTTTAGGGAATATTTTGGTCATTTTTTAGTTTTAGGGGGGATTTTGGTAATTTTTTAGGTTTAGGGTGTATTTTTATCGACTTATTGGTTTAAGGGGCATTTTTTTCATTTTATAGGTTTCGGGGTATTTTGGTCATTTTTTAGGTTTCAAGGATATTTTGGTCATTTTAAGGTTTAGGGGTGGCTTGGTGAGTGATGAAATCTAAATTCAGGTCATGGCTTGGTGAGTGATGATATTTCTCTATGGGGTCTAGTTGATATTGTCTATAGTTGTCTTTTATTTTATTTTCTTTTTGTTTGAGGACAAACAAAGTTCTAAGTTTGGGGGTGTTTGATGACTTGCATAATTTAGCATAATTTATCACTTCTCAACTTTAAACTTTAGTTTAATTTTATTTATTTTTGTTGATTTTAGACTTCATTATTGTTATTTAAATTTTATTGCAGATTTGAAGAAAATGAAGATTTATTCAAATAAAAGAGACATGAAGTAGCTAGAGAGAATATTGGGTCTTGGATGAACGAAACTAAAGGAAGATTTCTTTTTGACCTTAGAAGTTGGCAAGAAAAGCGGGTCCCTTTGGGTTTTGATAGAGGCCGAAACTAAAAGGGGAGAGACGCACAAAAAGAGGAACGTTTTGGGCTGAAAAGAGCAACGTTTTGGTCTAAAAAAGGGCAACACGTTTAAAAAGAAAAGGGAGGCTGAACTAAAGGGAAGGACAGTGCTGAACTGGGAACACGAAGCAGTAGAGATGAAGACGAGAGATTTTTTTTGAGCGTCCATTTGTCCTTACAATCTTCTCAGATACATTATGGTGAATTCATTTCTGTTGAGTTTAATTTTTAGCATGTACTAAATCTTCTTATTCTAGGAAAACAATGTAATCTAGTTCCGAACTATGCTTACTTTTCTATGTTAATTTGAATTAATTCTCTTCATGTTGGTCTGATTTATTCTGAGCTTATTGCTTCTAATTAACTGGTCATTAATTAGATGATTTTGATCTTGTGATTTGCTGTCGAAAGAGGGAATTATATGATAGATCTTGAATGTTTCGACATGGGTAAATATAGAGATCGAAAGACTTGTATGAACCTATGTAGTATTAAAATCGTTGGTCTTAATGCTGTCTTGCTTTATTAAATTGCATATTCTTTTGTAAAATGATGAACAAGAATGTTTCCAATTGACTGTTGAAAGAGGCTTTTGGATCAGTTTGGAGATTGCTAACAAATAGAGAGAATTAAATTCAATTAGCTAGATGAGTAAAGCATAGTGAGAAATTAGGTGAAATTGATTTCCTAGAAGTTTTCTCCCCCATTAATTTGATCTTCGAGCAACATCTTTCTTTTCCTTTGCGCATTTTCTTTAAATTGATTTTATTTTAAATTCCAATTACAAAAAAAAACCTTAGTGACTTCTCTAGATAAAATCAAGATTAGCATAAATATTTGTCAAAAGTAAGTGACCAATCCCTGAGAATGATACTTTTCTCATCACTTTCACTTTATTATTATGGTGCTTAATATTGATTATACACAAAAGCGCATTGATACAAGTTATTCGATCTACTTTCTTTTATTTTGTTTATCTTTAATCTTTGCCCGCTAAATTTAGTTCAATCAACACATATTCTGATTACCTGTTAGTCCTAAGGATAGACATGGCCTCGTTTAGCTATAGAACTTTCAGTTGAAAGTGGATTGATGAAAAGCTCTGATAGCTAAAACCCCACAAGAGGAAGAAAAAATGCAAGTTTTATGTGGACACATACAGCTACTTTTTAGAATTCTGAACCAACAGCATGAACTAGTGGAAAGTAGCAAAGGGTAAGGGTCGTTACGGAATTCTTCTTCGCACCTGAACACATTGGGAGAAACCGGTTCCACACATTTTTTTGCCTAATTGACATTTACTTTTATCAATTGCAAACCCCAATGGAAAAAAACAGAAAGCTCAAATGGTTAGGGAACAAGTCCTCCAACAAAAAACCTGGGAAAGAATTGGACAAATACCACCTAGCCAGGAAATGGGCTGCTTTATTTGCATTTCTATAGATCCAATTGAACTCCAGCTGATTAAAATTAACAAAAAATGGACTAATATCAGCAACAAAACTAGCAAGCCTCCAAGGCACGACTGCATCTCTGTTGTTCACTGCCTCTATGCAGCTTCTGGAGTCACCTTTTAACACCGCGTGCCTAAACTGCATTTGACTAGCCAGCTAGATGGCCAATAGGATAGCTTTGGCTTAGACAGGGATGTCGGTATTCACTTTCTTAGAAGATGCAACTACCTGTTCGTGACTTTTATATTCAATTGATAATAAATATAGCCTTAGATATAGATCATTAAAAAACAGGCTAGCTTTTTTAATTAATGAATTATTGTTTCACATAACTCATACTGACAATCAATATTTTGATAGACCATTGCCACTTTAGAGAAATTGCTTGAAATGTTATTCTTTGATAATTTTGTTCCTCTCCTCAAATGTCATTACAAAATAAACATATGAAGATAATGAGCATTGAAAGCCTTGATCCTATACAATTAGCCAAAAAGATGCAGCAATCTAAGCTTCATAGACTCTGCACTCCTCGTCAGCTGGGTTTGCCTTGCAGAAGTCCTCTAATGGGTCTCCGCTACCTGCAAAAGCTGAACCTGGCCACCTTAATGCTACCAAATGAGCCAGATCAACGACCCTTTGGCTGCAAACAAAACCAAAGTCAGGTCATAATCAAAGTTACACTGAACGAATAGTCAAGCATTCTTGGATTCTTTTACCTTCTATAAATGAGCACTTCTAAGTACTAACTAATAGAAAATCTAGTTAAAGTATGAATCCATATGATTCAGTATCCTCACCTGTATCCCCATTCATTGTCGTACCAAGCAACCACCTTGACCATATCATCACCCATGACCATTGTCAATGAAGAGTCAATGGTAGAAGAAACATCTGTGCACCGGAAGTCTACTGAAACAAGAGGGACATCACACACATCCAATATGCCCTTCAGTGGCCCCTCAGCTGCTTTTCTAAAGGCTCCATTGACATCTTCTGCTGAAATGCCCTTCTTCGCAACGTTTATAACAAGGTCAACAACGGACACATTAGGAGTAGGCACACGGAGTGCAATGCCATTGAGCTTGCCCTTGAGCTGGGGTAGCACTAGAGACACGGCCTTGGCTGCACCAGTGCTTGTTGGTACTATGTTCAATGCTGCAGCCCTGGCTCGCCTCAAGTCTCTGTGTGAAGCATCCAAGAGCCTCTGAAGATACACAACGTAGGCTATAACTTTTTAAGTACCTTTATTTGAAATCATTATAACATTGAGCATTTTTATAGGAATTTTTTTTTTTTTTTTAATTATTGTAAGAGCACATTATTTGATCTCTTTAAATTGTTGGAATGTTGTACTCAATGAAAACAAAATGAAGATATGACCCTACATGAGGAGAAAAAATCTGTGTTTGATGGTTTACCTGGTCTCCAGTGTAGGAATGAGTGGTTGTCATGGTTCCCTTGACAATGCCTGCAAAATAAGAAATAATTAGATGTATTTTCTCAAAAGCCTCTCTAATGCTGAAAGAAAATTGAAGCATGTGTTATGGCAAGCACAATTTCAGTCTCATATTCATGTGCGCAAACATTTAGTCCCAGAAGCCCTTATTTGATTAATGCTGCAAAATTTTACGAATCCTTACTGAATTCTTCATCCAAGACTTTCACAAAAGGAGCCAGGCAGTTAGTGGTACACGAAGCATTGCTGCAGAAGGAAAATATTTGACCACCATTTAGAATATACCATTATAAGAGGTAACGTGTATAAGAAATTAAGTAGCTCAAGCACATTCATAATTGTTTGGTTAGCATGTTAATTAGACTATATGGGAACACTGACCTAACAATATTAGCAACCTCGTGCGAGTAATCCTTTTCATTTACCCCAAGAACATAGGTTGGAATGTCAGCACCTTTTGCTGGAGCAGTGATGATAACTTTCTTGGCACCAGCTTGGATGTGTTTCCCAGCACCGGGACCATCCACAAACACTCCTGTTCCCTGTAGGGAAAATTAATCAATAATCTTATAAGGTCTGTCCAAAATAGAGCCAACTTGGGAATTTTTTTTTTCCATGAATTACAAAATTTCTTATGCTATCTTGCACTTGAGGAGACTCTGATAGTTGAAGAATGAAAGGACGGGACTTACCTCAATAACAATGTCAATGCCAAGTTCAGCCCAAGGGAGCTTGAGAGGGTCCCTGTTGGAGACAACCTTGACGGGCTTACCATCAACGGTTATGGTGGTGTCGTCTAGTATTTTCACATCTGCTTTGAATGTCCCCAGCATAGAGTCATACTTTAGCAGATGTGAAGCCTGTATTGGCAATGATCAATGAAACATATTAACATTAACCAAGTTAAAAGCATGGTAATTCAGAGCTCATAAATAAAGTATCTTACATTCTTGACACCACCACTGTCATTGACAACGATAACATCAAGGGGTGAGTTTTTGCGCCCATGCCAGCATCGGAGGAAGTTCCTGCCAATACGTCCAAATCCGTTGATTGCTACCTTCAGTTTGGCCACTGTTTCTCCCCTAACTGGAGCTGATCCTGTTGTCTAATTTCAGGAATATGTGCAAAGTAATTATCAGTGACAATATTCAGTGAATACTTAAATAGTCATCTTAGAACCCCATAGCTATAAAGCTATAAATTCTGAAAATTTGTATGTTTTGTTCTTTTCATTTATGTATGTCTTGTCTACCTCCCATGTAACCTTTTTTTCTTCTTAGATAAATCTAATTATAAAATCATAAAAATTTAAAAAAAAAAAAAAAAAAAAATTGAACTGAAGGTTCTATTGGAAGTTACTGGCATATGCATACATTCTATTTTTTTTTTCAGAAATTAAAAGCGTTACATTAAATTTTTAATAAATTCTCATTTGTGGCATGGCTATTCTAATTGATAATTGCTAGTTTGTAAATTGAAAATTCGTTATGAAGTATAAAACTCTTCAGTGAAGGTCTTGAGTTAATAAGAGTGCCTCTTAGGTTTAAGCTTATGAAAAATGTTAGTTTTTGTTAATGTTGCAAATCACATAGAAGGTTTGAGGTTGTAAAACAAAGCAAGATACCAGAAGTTGACACAAGATTAATTTGATAAGTGGCTACTGGCTAGTCAAGCAGCATATCCTTTGGCTCAACTTGATTTTGTTTTACACCCTTTGAATAAAAGCTTGCTAACTAGGAGGAACCATCTGTGTGGCTTATAAATTTGTTTAAGGCAAAGTTTATTTTTATTTTTTTTTCCTTTCCTCTTTTCTCTTCTAACAAAGTTTTAGAGGCATGTTTGATATGTTTCGGATTTATCATTGGATTGCTAAAGCAAAACAACATATAATCTCTGTTATCCTCTTTAACATATATCAATCCATACTTCCATAGTCTAGTCTATTTTACCCTTTAAAGAAATATCAATCCAAGAAGGAAGAGAAGATAACCTTGGGAGTAAGTTGGGCAGCCACAACATCAAAGAAGGATGCCCCTCTAGCATTCTTGGAGTAGGTCAAACATGTACTGGATCTTAGCCCAGAGAACTCAGCTACTTCCAGCCTCTGTACAACCAAAATGAATTAACAATCCCAATAAACAAGAAAGCCACTAAAACATCTTCTAACATGAACAGGATGAACTTATGCAGAGGGACACTACCTTAGAGGAGCATTGGGTTGGGAAAGAGTGGAAATTCTTAGAGGGAAGCCTTGTGTTGGTTGGAATTCTTGAAGAAGCTAGAGCTGCATGGCTGGCCATGGCTGCAACTAAAGCTATGTGACCAATTTCCTCAGTTTTATAGAGTTCAGTTCGTTTTTTTTCAGTTAATATAGTCACTTTTTAATTGCTTTTTGGTTATAAAAATTAATGGTTGCAAGCGAGTTAATGGAACGTGTGGTGAGAATGGTACATGAAAGATAAATGAGATAAGGTCCTGTTTGTGCTTGCTACTTCATAATCTGAACCACAGATTGATCACCCGTTAGTTTCTTCCTGCAATGCCCTTACATTTTTCCAAAGGACAATGTGTCCCCATCTTATTGATCTTTTGTTAGCAAATTTCTGGCTATTGGGAAATCATGGCTGATGGTGGAGACCGTTCAATTCAAGGGACAATATCTCTGTCATTTTACATTGCATAACTAGGTTAATGTACCCTCAAAGGATTTTTTCCTGTAATTATTTAATGTGCTTGAAACAATGGTCCTGAACACTCATATTTGGGGGGAAACCACTCTAGTAGGTTGGAATTATGCAAAAAAAGAAAAAAAAAAACGAATTGATTATAAAGGGAAAAAAAAAATGAAATGAAAAATATAACAAACTAGAGTGGATTGATTGTAAAAGAAAGGAATTAAACATCTTTGTTTAGGAGTTTTTTCTCCCCAATGATTTGAGAGTTAAGTACACCCTTTGCAATATTGTTTAGGAGTAAAAGATAAATGAAAATGAAAGAATATTTTACTTATCACTTTTTATTTGCATTTTTTCAAAATATGGATAAAGTTGAGAATTCACTTTTATTTCATCAAATTAATTGATGGTCCTTCTCATTTAGGGAGGAATGTTTAGAAGAAAACAAAATAAAAAATGAGTTCCATTTCATCCTTCCAAACAAGAGAAGGATGACTCTCACCAATCACCATTCTTTTTCATTCCATTTCCCCCTAATTACATCCGTCAAAACAGGGATCAGTGTCTCATATATGCAGATCAATGTGAATATAAGGTAGTTTTGCTTGCACATTGGTGCCTTTAACGTAGTCCTCTGCTAGGTGGACAGTGAAGCATTGTTTCTATAATTGGTTGGCATCAGAAATTGCTACTTTCCCCTTTCAAGAAATTATTATGATCTTCCACCAAATTAAATAAATAAAATTCAGGATCAAGAGCCGAAGCAGCAAAAAATTTGAAGTAAAAGGTAGTAAAAGATGTCTCTAATCTCTATACTATAACATGAGTCTACCTGCTTTACATAAAGCAGCATCTCAAACATCAAAAATTTATAATTGTGAAGAAATATAATTAGCTGGATTGCAATTTGCTAATAATCCCTGATTTTGGTGAACCGGGAATTAACTGTAAGAATTTCTAACCTGTTAATAGTGATGAAAATGACATGGTAACATTGGCACAAACCACCTTAGGCTGTTCTGTGTGGTACCACCTAATGATAAATTGTGACAACGAAACGCATGATATCCTAGATTCTCCCCCTCTTGAATAACTGACAATATTCAATCATTATCACTTTCATGACTTTAGCCTTTGCAATAATAACAAGCTACCAAAACATGAAAACTTGAGTTTATGACCTAAGGGGCAGGATTCTATGAAACATAGGAGAGACGGATCTCTAGCTCCTCATTCAACTCAAATTACACTAACGTAACTCAGTAGCCATTTCCGAACATGCTGGCACAGAAGTGGTAACTCCTACACTATAAATGTACAAGTTGATAGAATACCTCCGAAATGATAATTGTACAAGTTGATAGAATATACAATGCAACACGTGAGGGCTATCATCCAATCCCAGTCCCTAGTGACCATCTAAACAAAACCAAACTAAACTGAGAAGTGTTAACTTGGTTGAGTCACAAAATAATGTCCATTTGTAACAGCCTAGGTCATGGAAAATAGCGGCTGAGACACACAATGGAACACATTTAGAAATTTTTTTTTTTTAAGTAATTATATTAATAGAACTATAACAATGTTTTTTTTTTCTTGGCATAAAAAACCTATAACAATGTACAAGACTTTAAAGTGAACAGCTTAAGAAACACGTTTAGAACAATACTAAATACTGCATATCACTTTACCCAAATATGAGTAATCCACCAAGATAATATTTGTCAAACTTGTATACCCAAGGTAACAACCAAGCCACCAAGTTTGAAGAAACAACTAAACTGATTGTTGAAAGGGGAAAAAAGGTATTACAAGAAATTGAACTATTATTTATTAATCTGGAAGTTTCTGGTAGAGAAGGCCATTTATATCCTGATGTTATTATATGGCAGCTTCAATTTCATCTGAGATTACATTCGCACCATTTGGGGCTTCATCTGAATGGAGCTGGCCGGAAACATCATCTATAGCAGAGTTTAGCTGTGCGATCTTCTTAGCCAGTTCTTTCCGTGTTTTCTGTAAAATGAAGTGAAAATATATGTTTCAGAACATAAACATAGGAGTGAAAATGTGATGGTTTTTCTGGAGATCAATAACATATAAGATGTCAGAACAGAAACAAAAGCACTTTATGGAATTTCAGAGATAAAATGAATAGTGACTTTTGTGACAAAATATGAAAATTGAACATAGGATTAACAAATTCCAGCATCTTCTAAAAACACTAAAAGTAGTCATCCAAAAAAGAAACTCAAAGTACCTGAGTGAGAAAAAAAAAAAAAAAGGATAAAACAATATCACATGCCTAAACATTAGAAACAAGTGAAGCAAGGTCTTAAAAAAACACAGATTTATCCTGCGAGTTAATTATATACAGATAGAGTAGAGAAACTTTTAACCTCCAGAGCTTTATCCTCATCATAGATGAATTTGGGCAGTTTCTTCATCAAATCCTTCCGCTCAGGTCCGGCTAGTGCTTTGCTGATCTGTAGGAGATAAATAAAAATTGCAAACGAAGTGAGAAATAAAATCCCTGCATTTCCGTATAAAACTGTCAAAGAGAAGCATAAAGACCCACAGCCCAATCATTGGAACTAGATATTTAATGCATGTAGACAATAATATTATTAGCATTTAAAAGTAAAAGCCCATTGAATCAACTTATTCCGTTGTTTAACATACAGATCATGAAAGTATTAGGTGGCACCCCACAGTACACTAGCTTCTGCCATTTTCAGGAAAAGTTAATTACAAATAAAGAAGCACCAGACCTGAGGTGCATATACACAACTGAGTGTGCCAAATATGAGTCCTCCCAAAACAAAGCCACCTACAAAGATGCTTGCACTGCCTGGCCTTCCACGATCACTGTAATTATACAATATAAGCATGATACTCACATTAAGAATTTCTAATCCTATATCATATTAAAAAAAGAAATTAAAAAAATATAACCAGTTAACATATAAAATCAAAGGCAATGACGGCATAGATTGAGCAACTCACTTTCAACTAACAAAAACAAAAGCTATCATGCATCTTTGCACCATAACTACCATATAGCATTGGGTTCACAAAGAAATGGCAGAGATAATACCTATACCCAGCTTGAACAATGAGTGGCCTTCTGGAGGTACAAAGTTGCAATTTCCCTACACGATTGGTATTTAGAAACAAGTTGGTGGAGGATGCATTCCCAAGAAACTGGTCCAATGGCTTCAGAGCAGATCCTAGAAAAGAATTGACAGAGGTACGTAAGTTACCAGTACTTCTAAACCAATCAGAAAACACACTCATCAGTGTGTGAACCATTGCTCCACAGGCAGAGACATACTAGGCAGTTCTTTCATGGCCAACAAACAGTATATGTTTCTCAAGTATATCCCAAAGAAACATCCAAAATCAATGTAAAACCTTTAACATCAAGTTGAAGTAGCTTCTAACTAAGTAATATGAGACTCCACCAAATGTCAATGCTAGCCATACATTCAAGAACCATTCCTTCCTACGGTGACAGGACATGAAAAAGGAAAATAAATTTTTTATAAATAAAATAAAAGAAAGCAATATGATCTGATTATCCACCTATTTCCATATTGGAAGAAACACCAATATTAGAGTATAAATAGCACTTGGATTAGCTTCTCTCTGTTGGCTTATTTGCTTATGCACAGATTTTTAAAGCCTTTTTTTTTCAGGTACAACTGTACTTTAATGAACTTTCAGAAATTTAGCAAATAATCTTTTAACGCACTAATGTGCCTAAGATCCAGTATCATAGAATTGGAGACTTCCAGTAGAAATTTATGCAAAAAGCCAGGTGCAGATAAAATTCCAACCTAAATAGTAAGACTCCCAAGCAGTCCCCAAAGAATCCGAACTGAGTTAAATTCTGAAACACAAGGTCCAAATGTGAATTGCCCACATCCCAATCTTCAACAAAGACTGGCCTCAGTGACAGCTACTGTACAGAGTACTCCATACATTAAAGACCCAATTATTTATTTTGAATGAGAAGTTAGCTTCAGATTTTTTCCTACATTCTATCCAGGCTTTTTTAGACAAGCAAGATCAATATCCAACACAAGAATGGATTTTATATAACTCAATCTATTATAGCATAAGCAAACACACCCCAATCCCCCAAGAGGCCCAATGAAAGAAACCTTGTTCCACTATCACCATTCTCACAAAGAACCACATTAACTTTCCAAGATTGCAAACCCATCAAGGAAATCATGCATAAGTCTAGCTTTTTCACTAAACTGACAGATTCACGCATAGAGGGACAAAAATAAAAACAAAACAAAAGCCCACAAAGATTATGAGCTTATTATTAGGATCAAAGCTAAGTACTAAACATTATAATGAGAAAAGAAAATGGAATGGAATTAAATCTTTCAAGTTGATCAAAAAATGAGATCTTTCAGCCAGAGTCAATTGATTCAAGAAACGCAAGCACGATCATTGTATAAGAAACATAGATGAGCAATCAATATAAGAGAATCTGGAAAAAAAAAAAAAAACAGATAGTACGAGAAAGAAAGAAATGTGAGAGAAAAGGCTACCAGTAGAAAAGTGAGCTGGAGGATTTCTCATAGAAACCAACGAATTGGAAATAACAGCCATTGTTGTTGTCTAAAAAGACAAAAACACACACACACTTTATATTTTCAGAGAGAAAAAAGAGAGGGAGCGTTGGGATGAAGGAGAGACGGATTTCACTTTCAGAGAAAAGTCAAGTAAAAAGAAAGCAGTTGAGCCTTTTATTTTAAGGGTTCGATGATTTCTATGTTAAAAAGTGTAAAGTGTAAACATCAATTACACTAATAAAATGGAAATGAGGTATACCTTTACCCAAAAAAAAAAAAAAAAAAAGAGTGGAAGAAGAGGAGATAAGGTTCATTTATCAAAAAAGTAAAAAATTATCGTACACCCTTAGTGTGATGGTCACTGGGGTGTAAGGGATAAGGATCGGGGTTCAAGTCTTCAGGAGAGAGCTTCACATATACATACACTTAGATTAGATTAAAGTAAAATACTATCTTGTATAAAAAAAAAGTAAAAACAGTTTTAAATTTACTTTTTTGAGTAACGTTTTGAAGCTCATACTACTATAATAACTATTGGGATTAAAATAACATATATAAAAAAAAGAAAAAAGAAAAAAAAAACATTTCATAATTTTTTTCATAAACATTGATGTGACATGTTTTTTTTTTTTTTGAAAGAGTTTCAATCTATGGCGTCAACTTCTGATAATAATTCTTTATTATCAGACCAAGATACCAATAAGTTTTTGGTATAGGCGAGGATTAAACTACAGATATATAACTATCAAAAACTTTATCAATTAAGCTAACTGAAACTTACGACATGTTATGTTTAGTGCACACTAAAATTGTAAAATATAAAAACCTAATTAAAGCTTAGAATGTAACAATGAATATATCAATAAAATAAAAAAAATAAAATAAAACAGTGAATATGTGTTTAAATTATTTTTCTACATAAAATAGTAATGCTTAAGAATTATTTCTAACACTAAAAATGAACACTATTTTAGATATGTGATGCAACATCGTTTTACAGGATTTGACAATAGCTTTAAAGACGTCAATTGACTAAATGACTAATTAGCCAAAAATATTAAAAGTTAAGAATTAAAATGACAAATATTAAACTTCAGGACGAAAATTTACAATCTGTCCTGAGTTAAGTTGTGTGATTTGGATTGTGACCATTTATATTTTTATGCATGACCCAGATAAGACTTATACAAGTGAAAGCCTTAATTTTTATTTTTATTTTGGGCGCAGAAAACCTTTTAATCAAACCTATATTTAATCCCTTTATTTTCTTTAATTATTTGCTATCCATAGTTGTTTTTGCTCTTAGAATATATTACATAGTTAGGTGAGAGTATTTGAATTATGAATGTCTCTGTTAAAAACACTAAAAAGTATCAATTTTTTTTTTTTTTTTTTTGAGAAGGCTAAAAAGTATCAATTGAGTTACAAAACTCCTGATAAATATATTATTTATTAAGTAATAACTTTTATTTCCTATTGAGCTAAGCTGATAATTGGACCAAGAATTATATGCTTTGATGCTTTCAAAGTTCAAAGCTACCCACCTCGTTAAAATTAATAGAAACATCCATGCATGATCCTCCAAAAGTGAGGCTTTAGATTACACGATTCTATGGTTTAAATAAATAAAAATAGCTCCCATTGGTCATTTCTTGGTATCAACTATTAAGTTGAAAATCCTATTTGACCTCTACTTTATCATCTAGTTCTAGTTTCCTCAAGTTTCCAACCCTTTTTGTTTTGGGAGTTCCAATTCTTCCCAATTCAATCTATAGATTAGGTTCTTCCGCTCCACAGAGCTATTGGCCAAATTTCCAATCTCTATTGTATGATGAGCCTTGTCGATTTAATCTAAATAGTAAGAACAATTTTTTTTTTTCTCATTTTAAGATAGAAGAATCTTTAATCCAATAAATTCTCGTAAATCTCACATCAATACACTACAATATTATTGGTAATGTATTGGATACTAATTAATTTTTAATACTAGTTTCTATGTAATTATCATTTTGACATACCTATGGCCATTTTTACTTGTGTCATCTTCAATTTTGGCTCCAATAGGCAATAGCCGGCTAGATTTTGTAATTTTATCAATTTATACTAAGGTTTGCTGAGGCAACAACATTGTTCAGATTACCAAACGTTTCGGTCTCTGCAGGAAAAGAACATGAAGTAGATGACAAGTTTAGGTGTGAAAATGATCTCAAACGCGCTACCATTTGCATATTAGATATCCTCCCTCTTGTTGCCTAGGAAATGCAGACTTGTTCTACAGCTAGTTTTGCTTTAAGAGTATTCAATTGAACTCTGTTTTGCTTGAAGCCATGGCTGCCGGTGCTACAGGAGAAAGGTCTTTCCAAGAGACACCTACATGGGCTGTTGCGGTTGTATGTGTTGTGTTTGTGATTATATCTTTATTAATCGAACATGGAATTCATTCTCTTGGAAAGGTAGTGTTTTGATTAAACTGTTTGTTGCTTGGTATATAAGTACCAATAAGTTTAGAGATGCAACATTTTTCTTGACTATTGATATAGTTTCGTGAAAGTGATGTCCGTTTAGTGACACATTCCCTTACTTAGCTTTTCTGTCATGACAGTGGTTTCGGAAACGCCGGAACAAGGCCTTGATTGAAGCTTTGGAGAAAATTAAAGCTGGTTAGAATTTTATGTTAAACTTGGAGTCATCTTTAAATAATAACCAATGGCAGTTTAGATTAGCCAAAACTTTATAGCTCAATTGGCAATTGAAAAATAAACTGTATTAAACGAACACTTATACTAGACTAGAAACTTTTTGAAATCGATACATATTTGTCAATCAACATCTATGCACCACCTCCATGGTAATTTTTTTGTTTATTGATTACTCTTATTATATGGTTTGCAGAGTTAATGCTATTAGGTTTCATATCCCTACTGCTTACAGTGGCTACAACCTATATCACAAGGATATGCATACCTTCAAAACTTGGCAACACTATGCTTCCATGTAGAATTGATGCTACTAAGAAGGATCAGGGAGGTGCTGGCAGGAGAAAATTACTTTCAAATGATGAAAATGTAATGTGGCGCAGAGTATTGGCAGGGTCTGGTGGAGATGATTTTTGCACAAAAAATGTAAGATTCTGAAGCAAGAACTTAACCTCAACTACCTATGGTTTATATTATGATATATGAGTGAAGGCAGCTTTGAAGAAGAATAAATTATGATTAGCCCAATGTCTTTGAGCGGAATAGGGTAAAGTGCCATTGATTTCACAAATAGCAGTGCACCAACTGCATATATTAATCTTCGTCCTTGCAGTTTTTCATATCCTCTACAGCGTCATTACCATGGCATTGGGGCAAGCTAAAGTAAGTTTCTTTTTCTTTTTATTGAGATTTTTTTTTTGTTTAGTTAGAGAGAGACTCTAGTTTATGATTTTTTTCGGCATTATACAATAATGATCCATTAGTGATTTATAGGCATATAAGTAGACACAAAAACCTTATAGTTTTCAACTATCAAGAATCTTATAATTCAATTGGTTGACACCTTATGTGTTCATGATATCCATAATTCAAATATCACCTCTCTCTCTCTCTCTCTCTCTCTCTCTCTCTCTCTCTCTCTCTCTCTCTATATATATATATATATATATATATATATATATATATCCTCCTTGTAACTATTAAAAAAAAAAAAAAAAACAAATACAAAACAGCTTTTACTAGAGTAGGGGGTCATGGCCTCCTTGGCCACTATTTTTTTAGTATGTATTGTAATTTTTTAAAAATATAATATATAACTATATATAGTGTGCGTTTGGCCGGGGATGAATGTGCATTTTGCATTTTTTTTGTTGGTCCCATGGACTGTTCATGGACTAGCCAACCCCTAACAAACGCAACAACAGTGTTTTATGGGTTCCACAGCACTATTCAAACTTTTAAAAATTATTTTGCTAAAATATTTTCAATAATAAGTTTTCAATTTTCAACAAATAAACGGTATTCAAATACACTCATAGTTAAAATTGAGTTATAATACTTCCAGATACATCAAGTCAATTAAATTACTCCAAAGAGACCCCAAAATGTCAACTAATCTCCACCTATGGCATCCCTCTTAAAAATAACTCTTTAGTTAATAAATAACTAAAATCAAGTAGTGCTAATGTATTGAAGACATCAATCACTTTAAGAAGTATTGTCAACTTATCCATGCACCACTACTGCCCTAAAACTTCACTTTTTTCATGGTACTTTTTTTTTTCATACCACCTCATTTAAAAAGATTGAAAAATAAGTTTTACCAACCAAGTCAACTTTCTTGTGTTGATCTATATTGTTGGCAAAATATTGATAAGTATTGTAATATATAATTGTCAAGAAATGACACTGCACTTCTAGGGATTTATATAAAGGTAACAAATAAGTCCATACACTCACAACCTATTGCTTTTCTAATAGAATATTCTATTTTCCAAAAAGATTCCTACTTAAGCTATATGCAAGATGACACCCTTCTCTTGAAGTTTGTAGATAGATGACACTCTCTCCCTTATATTTATTTATTTTTTTGTGAATGACATTTTACCCCTTGAAGTTTGTGTAAATAATAAAAAAATTTAAAAAAAAATTATTTCAGGAGAGTAAAAGTATGACTATGTGAGAGGGTATGGACTTATTAGTTACATTTATAAAAACTTCATAACTGAGACTATCATATTATTATATGTTTGGGGGGAGGTGTCATATTATGAAACCTCATAGGAGGCAAGTGTAATTTAACCCAAAAAGAAAAGGGAAAAAAATGCACAAGGAATAAGATGAAAATTATAAGTGAGTATTTCAAAATATTTATAAGTCAAAGATTAATATTTTGTTTTCTTTATTTTTTTTTTAAAGAAATTATATAATTTTTTGACAAAGGAATCTGAGTTAAGTCCAAATTTATTAAAGTTAATTACCTTTTTTCTGAGAATCATTAAAGTTAATTACCTAATAATCAAGTTCCAGGCCATTTAAACCTTATTAAACTATGTACTATTATTCTCTATAAAAAAAAAAAAAAAAAACTATGTATTATTTGCCTCTTTTTTTTCTTTTTCTTTTTTTTTTAATTTCTATTAACTATATAAAAAGAGGCAATGCCTCTACAATGCCATTTTGGTTTATTGAGCCACTTTGTCTTTCTCTCTCTCTCTCCTTCTTCTTCTTTTTTGAACAGTAGCTACAATACCAAGTGGCACTAAAGCTACAGTAGCTACATTTTTTTTTTTTTTTGTCTTTTGTTTGTACTTTTCTTCCCTTTATATATATTGTTATATTGACACAACAAATTTCACAATATTTTCACAATTATTGAGGTGTCAATTTCTTATAAGTCAAAATAAAATAATAAAATATGAAACTGTGACTAACCACAATTGAAAATAAATGTTTTGTGAAAATGTTGTGACACTTGTTAGGTGAATGTGTAAAAACTATAGTATTTTTGGTTTGTTTAATATGTACTTTTTTTTCCAATCATTTGTGCTCTTTTTTCTACTAACTATATAAAAAGAGGCAATGCCTCTGCAGTGTCCCTTTTGGTGTAGTGAGCCATTTTTTTTCTCCCAAGTTTTGAACAGTTGTTATAGTGCCATTTTCGTTTGTTCAAGTGGCATTGTAGCTACAGTAGCTACACCGTTATTTTTTTTTATTTTTTTTTTTTTGTCTTCCGTTTGTACTTTTTTTTTCTTTTACATATTTATAAGAACCCGCATATATATTGTTATACTGACACAACAAATTTCACAATATTTTCACAATTATTGAGGTGTCAATTTCTTATAAGTCAAAATAAAATAATGAAATATGAAACTGTGATCAACCACAACTGAAAATAAATGTTGTGACACTTGTTAGATGAATGTATAAAAGTTACAGTATTTTTGGTTTGTTTAATATACTATTCATCTTTTTTTTTTTTTTTAGTCATCGATTTGTGCTCTTTTTTTCTATATATAAAAAAAAGCGAATAGGCTCATGAATAGTGTTATGAACATTATTTTTGGTTTAGTGACTTGCCTTTTTCCACCTTTTTTTTTCCTTCAACTTTACCAACTTGGTTTGAGCTTTTTTAAAAAAAAAAATGATCTTTATATGTTTACTTTTTACTCGTAACGTAAGCTTACATTGTATACATACAAAAAGTAGCAAATATTATATATATTTGCAAAAAAAATTGTACAAATTTTGCAAATGAGTACAACATTTACCAATTTTTATGTGTTTACAATATAAATTTACATTGTAAGTGCAATAAATATTTCTATATATATATATATATATATTATATAAAAAGAGTGAATGGGAAAGGTTACAGTAATTTTGCTACAGTAGTTTTGGTTTGTTTAACTTTCATTGCTTTGCTGGCCTTTTTTTTTTTTTGGTGAATGCAAAAAGTTGTAGTATATTTGCTATATTATTTTTGGTTTGTCCACAATAATCTTCACAACACTTTCATAACAAATCAAATATGGTAAATTGTTATTGGTTTTAATTTAAACTTACCAATGAAACTACTTTTTTGCCCACCAATAACAACTTGTAGTAACCTACTACTTATGATGTTGTCACAATATTTTCAAAACTGCTGAGCTGTCAATTCTTTACAAGTTAAAATAAAATATAACAAAATTATAAAGGTTTTATGAAAATGTTGTGTCATTCTGTTGTGTTTTTAGAAATTTTTTGTTGGTTTAATCAACTTTATTGAGCCAAAATTCATTATTCTACATACAATTTTCTTGAGTTGACTTTTTGTATTTTTTTTCTTTACACACTATTTTAAGTAAAAACATATAGTTTTGCACACAAAAACAAAAACAAAAACAAAAACTTAGGAAAAAAACATTTTTCATCCTTTATGTTTGGGGTAGTTTACAATTCTTCCTTAAACTTTAAAATCAAGCAATTTTTCCCTTAATATTTTGGAAAAAAGCAAATATGTCATATTGTTATTCTCTCAGTTAAACCCTAATGAAAGCTTATGATGCTTAAAATATTTTATTGTGTATTGTCTAAATTACTCATGCTAAATTTTAACATCCTAAAAATTTTCTTTACGTATTTTGAGTTTTAAATGATAAAAATTCTTAGAAAGTTAGAATGATGATATTCGATGACACAAGCCTTTTGTTATCTTTTTATTTTTTATTTTTTATTTTAAATTTCTTAGCAAAACTCAGTTGTTTATTGTTGGAAAATGATGATATTCATTATCATTCTTAGAAATTTTTAAAGAATAGATATATTGTCTTTAGCAAATAGGTACTCTATTATAGTTAAATAAATATTTATATGTTAAATAGATACCTTAACTTTGTAGTTGATCAAAATTTTTAAACGAATAAGATTATATTTTTACGACATAATTATCAAAATTCTTAAAATTAATGTCTCTATAGATTAATGTAAATCTCTGTATACTTTAAAAATCAAATGATTTATATTTTTATTTTGTAATACAAATAAAATCTAGAATTAATCTTAATTACTACCGTATTTTCTTTTCACGATAAACACGTGTCTTGCATGTGCTGCCCTAACTAGTATTCATAGAAAGGTAGTACTAATATTTACGATTTACTTGTGAAGGTAGTACTAATATTTACGATTTACTTGTGAATGTTGATTAGATGATGAAATGGAAAGCTTGGGAATCGGAAACTGAATCCTTGGAATATCAATTCACGAACGGTAATTCCTTCTTGAAACTTTTTTTATTTGGGGGTTGTTCTTTCTCGAAAATTATTGGCTCGAGCCCAGATGATGAAACTGGGCCTCAGAATAACAGGCCTTGGGTTTTATTTCTCCAGATCCAGCACGATTTAGGTTCACTCATCAAACATCCTTTGTGAGGCGTCATTCTGGCTTGTCAAGAATACCTGGGATCAAATGGATTGTAAGTTTTAAATAAATTCCTATTCTCTACCGTCAAAAGCAACCACACTTTGTGTGACCTAGCCCATTTAACCCTAATTATAATAGTGCTACTTGATGAAACCACTAAATAAGTTTGGATTAAGCAATGTGTTTGAGTTTAGCGAGAAAATGTAATTAAGTGTGTGTGTTTAACCGTTAGTTTGTTTCTTAAAAAAAATTATATGCAATTAAGATACACATAAATAATACAGTAATAATAATATTATTGTCTTGAAATAAGTTGAAAAAAAAATGAAATTTGTAAATAGTATATAGGAATACTCATATTTTAGAGTTTGGGCGTAAAATTGTTATAGTTGGCCTCTCAAATTTTTGAATTGGTCCAAATAACCCAATAAAAATTAATCACTAACCCTTTCCTTGGGCTCGTGGCCCCTCCACAGTCCAAATACAACACAACAAAAATCCCCTAATCACCATTATCACAACATTCACTGCCACTGCCTAACATTTTATTGGGTAGTTAATAGTCATCGTTGAGAAAACCAATTGAAGAACTATCTTGGCGAATGTACTATGTAACGGGATAGCTGCCCTCCTTGTTCTGTTTCTGTTATTAGGGAGGAAGTTAGTCTGTGTTTGTAGTTTGTTTCTCTATCCAAAAAAGTCTTTTTTCATCCAAAAAATAAAAAATCTTAGCATATTTAACCAATTGTTTGAACTTTGGGTGTTAACAGACTCAGTAGTAATTAATTTTTTTAGTAATGTGACGTGCATAACATTTTTATAATAAATTCAAAGTAACAAACTGTTATTGATGAATAAAAAAGTAATATAAGTGGTTGGCTCAGATTATAACCAATAACAAGTTTTTTTTTTTTTTAATGGAAAGAACCAATAACAAGTTACTATGTAGGATAAGAACCAGTGAAATTGTTGTGAATATAGCATTATTTTAATTTATTTAGTTTGAGAATAAATAATGCACATATGATGAGACAATTTATATGCCTTTTTTAATTGATTTATAGATTATGGGAAAGTCCATTACAATATTTGTCTTTTTTCACAAGATAAAATGTAAATGCTTTCAAAGCCAATATTGATGATGTAGTATTCTAATCCCATAATACTAATTTCCCATTTTTTGAAAATCCTCAAACAAAGTTTTGAAAAACTTCGTTAGTGTGATCCAAGTTGCATAAAAAAGTATAAGATTTTCATGCTGGTCATATGATAAAATCAACATATTCTTTCCAATTACCCAAAATCTGGAGATCCAAGTCCTTCTGTTTTTGTTTTTTTTGTTTTTTTTTTTCTTCTTCTTTTAAAAATTGTTAGAATACCATGTTGAAACTTTCAATATTTTGGTTCATGTTATTTCCTTCGTGACTTAAATATTTACGTAATAAAGTGCAATTTTTTGTCTACCATGATTTTTCTTTAATAAACCATTTCATTTGAATTTTTTTTAACTCATGCTCCCCCCCCCCCCCCAAAACAAAAAGTTCAAATCCTAGTTCCATCATTGGTTTGAATTGTCTATTAAAATACACCTAGATGGTTATTAAATCATCACATCATGTGTGTTAGCGGAGATTCCTTCAAACCAATTTAAAAGAAAACTTTTGTCCAATTGTTTCTTGCTTGTTGTTTTTTTTATTTCTTTTCTTTCTATGTCTGCATAATTTATTGTTTTTCAATGTTTACTACAGGTATCATTCTGCAGGCAATTTTTTGGCTCGCTGTCAAAGGTGGACTATTTGACAATACGCCATGGTTTTATCAGTGTAAGTGAAATGGACTCTTTAATATGCCTAACATGATATCATTTGATACTAAATATTTTTTTCCTTGATCAATTTTCCTGCCCACTTATTTATGTGGCAAATTAAACCATTTTTTAACAAATTGTGCAGGCACATTTTGCCCCAGCAAATTTAATTTCCTCAAGTATATTAAAAGATCATTGGAAGATGATTTTAAAGTTGTCGTGGGTATCAGGTCCTCTTTCCTCAATCCTTACAATGCAATGTACATTTGTTTTTGTTTCCTTTACACTGATCTCACATGATTTTTTACTTTCTGTTTGCAGTATTCCATTATGGATGTTTGCAGTTATTTTTTTGCTTCTCAATGTTTACAGTAAATCTCTCTCTCTCTCTCTCTCTCTCTCTATGGCCCCCCAAAACTATTGATGCCCTTTATAATAGTATATAAAAATAAGATGCACTTCTACAAAAATAAGCTGGGCTTTAATAATTGTACCAATTGGCATACCCCCCCCCCCCCCCCCCCCCCAAAAAATAAAATTTCATGGAATCCAGTCCATCTACCCTTTGAAATCTTATAACGATACAACACTTCACTTCACTGTTAGTTTTTATGTATATTGTACATCTCACCCAAATAAAACAAATGCTTTTAACAAAACCTAATAAATGCCTAGTTGCCATGTGTCCATCCTTTTTAATATTTTATAAGAATAATGCTAGAGATACAAACTATTTTACAAAATTTTTTACAAACTGCTAATGTGGTGAGTGATTATTGATAAATGAAAAAGTGATATTAATGATGGGTTTAGATGAAAATCAATAAAAAGTTGGTCATATCAACATTTTGTAAAAATGTTATAAAATAGTTTGTGTCTATAACATTACTTATTTTATAATAAGAATGCAAAAGTTCTATGTACAGTAGTATGTAATCAATGTTCAATTTCAAAGTGCACTATGCACGGTGCACTACTTGAACCTATGAGGTTTTACCCGCCCACAAATTTGATTTTTTTTTTTTTCTTATTATCTCTTCTTTTTTTTTAGCTGATATTATCTTTTACTTTTGGATTTAGGTGCTTGATAAGGTTCTAGCATTGAATTTTTTTTAATTTATCTTTTTCTAGAAGAAAATTTAGGTTGCAATAGAGATTTATTTATTTGAAGATTTGAATAGGAAATCCTATAGAATTGAAAATGAATAAATTTTATTCTATGAAAGATCAACGTTGAACATAATTTTTATAGGAGATGCTTTTTTTTTTGGTTCATGTTTATAGCAAATTACTCATTTTTGTACACTGATTTGAGTTTAGAAATATTATTTAATTTCATTGATCATTTTGTATATAATATATGTATGAGTTATGACTAACATATGAATAAGAAATTCGGCCCCCCAAGTAAAAAATCCTGCCTACGCCCCTGCTCACACACACATTTCTTGGTAATCATAGTACTGAATATTTGTTATTCACTTCATTGGTGCAGAATGGTACTCGCTCACCTGGTTGGCCTTAGCACCACTAATTGTAAGACTTAAACAACTAGCTAGCCTTGCTGTTTACTACGATTCGTTTGAATATCCTAACATACAATTATTGACATGATTTAAGCGTCCAACTGTTCCATATGATATTTTCTTGTGCAGATAATTCTATTAGTAGGCACAAAGCTTGAACTTATTATCATGGAGATGGCTCAAGAAATTCAAGATCGAACTGCATTTGTTAAGGGTGCTCCAGTGGTAGAGCCAAGCAACAAGTATTTTTAGTTTAATAGACCCCAATGGATTCTCTATTTGATACATTTTACCGAGTTCCAGGTGAACATTGAAGTCCAATATGCTTCATAATGCTATCCATAATTTTCTTTTTTCTTTTTTGGATAATCAAAATGGAATCCATAAAGATAATTAGAAACACCAAATTTGAGAGTTAAATTGAGAAATAAAGTTTAAAAGTTAAAATAACACGACAAGATGCTAACGGGTTTGTAGCTTGATTGGCACCTACCCCTCTCTCCCATGTTGCAAAATTGACTTGCCTCCTCTCCTCCCAAAAAAGGAAAAATACTCATATTAATACTAATAATAACATGGCATGGTTTTAGATGGGAGAAATAAAGTTTAAAAGTTAAAATAACACGACAAGATGCTAACGGGTTTGTAGCTTGATGGTTTTAGAGCAACCAATCATGTCAAATTGATAATATAACATGGTAGTATAGATGAATTAATGTGCAAGTCTAATTGGAGAAATTTTTGTAATTTCTTTGTGGATGAATGATACTTATGGAACTTTTAGATACAATTTATTGTGGCTTGTGTTGAACTCTATTCAAATTACACGCTTCTAAGTTCTAAGTTCTAACTCTGGTGTAATTTGCCTTCCATACAGAATGCTTTCCAAATGGCATATTTTCTGTGGACGTGTAAGTTATCTTGAAGTCTATATTCTTTTTAACTCGATTGATTTTGTTGAGTTTTTAAGAACTTTTGATGAAATCAAATTCTAATGGATACTTGATTGCAAAATTGTTGTAACATGAGATATGAGTATGAGTTCAAGATCACATCATGCTTCCACGAAAACTTGCTGTTATTATTGATAAGAGTTTCCCTTGGTGTAGCCCTTCAATTCCTATGCAGCTATAGCACTTTTCCTCTCTACGCCTTGGTGACACAAGTGAGTAGCAATATCACCCAATGAGATGAAAACTTTTTGAAATATAGTGCTATATCTTAAATTTATCAATTAAATTCAACAGTGTGATTGTATTGGTCAATAATTAGCCTAGTGAAAAATAGGGGGAAATTACATTTTACCATTTTAAACTATACTTCTGATTACATTTTGTTGGGTATTTTTATAAAAAATATTATATTTATTTTAATACTCATTTATGTATATCAATTATCCCTTAATGTTAGATACGTTGATTGCTAAATTTTGAAATTCAAATATAATTCAAAATTTGAATAGCTTTTGCCAATGGTTTTAATCAGGAAATTTATGAACATTAACGTGATATTAATACCATAATTGCCAGCATATTTGGTTTTATTACATATATATACTTTCCATTCTAAACGTTTTGTATTCAAACGTTTTTAATTGAATATGACATAATAACATCGTATATGGAAGATTTTTCAGCACTTAAATGTACAGCTATTGCTGAATTATTTTATGTTACCATATATACACAAGTGTTTACTATTTGGTTTTAAGGAAAGTAAAAAACAAATGGCAATATTTATGCATATTTGAAATTGTATTACACGGTTTGGCTCCTAATCTTCAGCCACTTTATGGGACATTTAATGTCATAGCATCATGATTCTTTTTTGTTCTCAATGTACCGAAGGTTTTGACCGGTTTATATAATATATATAAAGAAAGTTGTTGATCACACATTGATTTCAATAATTTTATGATCATTTAAAGTTTTAAATATAGCAAACGTTTTATTTTTTTGGCTAAGGACAAGCAACATGTCTTGCCTTATATATATGGAATGAAATAAAAGTTTAAAACACACATTTTTTTTTTTTGAATTAAAAAGTTGTAGACTTTTCAAAAAAACAATTTTTTATTGTCTTAAACACTTACCATCTATTATTTCTTACTACTCACAAAAATATTATATCTTTTACAAAATTTTTTGAGAAAAGAAAGTACTATAGAGAGCTTATATCCTACGAGCAATGTAGGCTCGCAAGGATAATTAGCAAAGGTGGCTGGGCTGTTGTATCCTAGGGACAACGTGCAGAAACTATTTGTCTAACTACATCAAATATACTGTAGACAACATGATTTGTCTCAAGACAGTGAATTGGTAAAATAAAATTGTGTAATTTCCAAGAAAAATTCAGGTATTATCTCTCCTTTATTTCCAACACACTTTGCACTTTAAACTTTTCGAATGTATATTTTGCACATAAACTATGACTCTTGTTATACTTTGCACACCGATGTTAAGTTTGTTGTTAATTTGGATGAAAAAAATATGGCATCACATGAAAAGACTTATTTGCCCCTCTTCTTAATGCTTTAAAAACAAAAGATAAATTATACTTTACCACTCTAAACTATACTTCTGATTACATTTTGCATAAACTTTAACTTTTTATCCAAGCTAACAGCAAACTTAACGTCGAGGTGCAAACTGTAACAAATGTCATAGTTTAAAATGCAAAACATGCATTCAAAAAGTTTAGGATGCATGGTGTAAAATGAGGTATAGTTTAGGGTGGTAAAGTATAATTTCCCTTAAAATAGCTCTATTTGCGCTGCATTAGTTAATGAAATTATGTAGTTGAATTTAATTAAAATAGGTGTGTGTAATTAGGGTAGTAAAGTATAATTTCCCTGAAAATAGCTCTATTTGCGCTGCATTAGTTAATGAAATTATGTAGTTGAATTTAATTAAAATAGGTGTGTGTAAATGTTCTTGTTCAAATTTAATGTTGACATAAATCTTATGTTAACTCAAGGTTTGACTCCTATTCATATTTCTAGATGGGTTCTCACATGAAGCAAGCTATCTTTGAGGAGCAAACAGCAAAAGCACTTAAGAAATGGCATAAGGCTGTAAAGGATAAGAAAAAATTGAGGAAAGGTGGAGTAGATAGTTCTTCAGGATTTATGAGTGGGGAAAACACACCAAGCCGAGGGACATCACCCATTCACTTGCTTCACAAGCACCAGTCCAATAAATCAGATTTTGAAGCTGATCTTTATTCCCCAAAATCTTACCAATCCGATACTGACCTTCCGGAGATTGAGGGTTCCACTACTAATAGGCATGCATCAAGAACAGAAGGTCAACCAACAAGAACTGAAGAATCACATAATATTGACTTTACCTTTGTTAAGGCTTGAAAAAAAACTCAAATTTTGATAAATTGTTTTTTCCTAGACCTACTGTTAAATCGGCAACTTAGTACCATTCAACAATGTTGACCATTTCACTCATACTTAAATTGTTGTAATTGTTGACAGAAAATAAATAAAGAGAAAAGAGACCATAGAATAATTGTGTATTTTCTGTACATTTTAAGTACAAGAGAAGAGGCATAAATATATAAGCCTCGTAGTTGACTAATAATAGAGGCAAATATCCTTTTTTTTTATTAGACTTAAATCAAGAACACAATAATGTTACTTGATTTTAGCTTAATTAGTGGTGAAAACATGTATGGAATCTATATATTATGTAATCATAGTAATCATGATAGCATTATTCAAGATATTCTCATTTTTATTCACAGCATGTGTGGATATTTTTTAAAGAAATATACTCCTCCGTTGAAGTTTTGAAAAGGATTAAAGGGGTTTGTGTATGTGTAAGGACTTTGTCATGTGTCCAAAATATTGTCATTCCCATAATTGAGGCCCAAACAAAAGAAACGTCATAGAAACCCATATTTACATGCGAACAATACTAATGACTATGTTAGTCCACATAAAAGAAGTAAATACTAAACACAATAGCCCCTATTTGGATGGCATAAGTCATTAAAATCACGAAATGCCAAATGTAAGCAAACATCTCAAATCATAAACTAATTTATAATTTGTTTGCAAGTACTTAGTCATATCAACAATAGATCAAATAAGTCAGTCAAAAAAAAAAAAAAAAGATCAATAAGAGGCATGGCATATAATTAGATACTTAAAACCATGTGACATAGGTAACAAAATGCAAGTGTGGTACAACTAACATTAAGACGTGACTTGCACACATTTCCACGAGAAGCCGATCGAGACTAAGGTTAAATGTCTCACATTATACATCTTTTTAGCTTTGTCCTACCTTTTATTTTCATTCTAATAAAGTTCTAATCAAAGTAAGATACACCACATCTTTTTCAATAAACTTTAAAGTGGAGATAAATATTATATTGTTTTAAAACATCATGATTTGTGAGTGCTATAAAAGAAGATGAAAGAAAGACAAAAGGGTATCAACGAGAATTATTTAATTTAAGGAGGATGTCTAATTTGCTTTCCTTGGAACCAAACTTGGAATTAAAAAAACAATGAAGATTCCAAATCATAAGTGAGACAGTGCATCAATCTTCATGTAAGTTAACGGTCCATGTTTCCTCGGGATTATAAAGAGATCATCAAAAGTTGATCACCCAGGGGCACTAGGCCAGGCAACAAACCAATGCAACCATTTAAACAAAACACTATATGACTATACTACTTAAACGGTCGAGGCAACTCACTTAAGCCAAGCGATAAGCATCTAAGCCAGAGCAAAACAAAGTGCATATTATTTTTTAATGGTTTTGCCAAATGAATTCTAATTAGTTGAATTAGTAAATTTTTTTATCACTGAATAAGAGAATATCATCAAAGAAACACTTTATATTTAAATGAGGAATGATTTATTGCAGACTAAGTTAGTTTAATTGGTAAAACTTTTGATGATTGTATAAGAGATTTGAGGTTTAATCTCCGCCTACATCAAAAATATCTTATACATCTTACAGGAGTTGCTACAATTTAGTTTTCAGCAAATCTTTCCCTTATTTAAACTATTGATACATTTAAAATTAAACACAATTTTTATTATAAAAATATAAATAATTAGTAAAATTATTAAAAAAAATAGCATGTAACACATGCATACATATGAATACATTTAAATTAAACACAATTTTTATCATAAAAATATAAATATTTAGTAAAAATATATTTTTTTTAAAGTAAAAGGAATTAGTCACATATTAAAATTCTTACTCAAATTTAATACTACTTATGATCATTTTTTTTCTAATTTTTAATAAGATAAAATGTGTGGTGATTTTTGTTGTGTGATAATTTTTATTGATGTGGGGTCAAAGAATTTGGCAACCCCGGCTCACTTTATACTAAGCTCAAGACCCACGCCGAGGAGGAAGAATTGCCCAAGGACGAACGAAGAAAGCCCAAATTGCCAAGAAACATCACCGAGGACAATCTTGTTCTCAGCCAATCGAGATCATAGAAGGGAAGAGCGGCACGCCATCGAAGGCAGCCTCCCAGAGCATCCAAAGAAAAAGGACAAGTATAGTGGGTCAGCCATGAGAGCATGGTGGAGGAGCAATTCAAGGAGAAACTGTCACCTCCGCATTAAATGCCCACAACTAACATTCTGGCCACATTTAATGAGGAAATGACCCTTGAACAGTGCTGCCTTAGTTGCTGCAACTCACAGAAGGTTCGGGAAGGTGGCTGATAGGACAAACACTTGAGTAGTGACCTGCATGATCAACAAATGGAGGACCAAGATCAACTGGAAGGGTATATATAATGTGAGAAATCCTCCAAGAAAAGGGGGATCGGGAATTAGAAATAGAGAATATTATAGCAATTTGTATCATCTTTGAAACCTTTGTAACCAAGTATTGAAGAAATAATAAGAACAACAAGCTCCTCGGATGAGGGTTGAGGACAGAATTTCACACTTAGTTACTGCAACTCACAGAAGGTTCGGGAATGTGGCTGATAGGACAAACACTTGAGTAGTGACCTGCATGATCAACAGATGGAGGGCCAAGATCAACTGGAAAGGTATATATAATGTGAGAAATCCTCAAAGAAAAGGGGGATCGAGAATTAGAAATAGAGAATATTATAGCAATTTGTATCATCTTTGAAACCTTTGTAACCAAGCATTGAAGAAATAATAAGAACAACAAGCTCCTTGGATGAGGGCTGAGGACAGAATTTCACACTTTAGTCCACGTCCTTTTTATTCAATCTACTCATAACCATGTCTAGTTGTTGTAACCCTTACTAAGGCCTAGTTCTTAAACTCATTCTTTATAAATTTATTGTATTAGGCTAGTTGGGCCTGAGTCCACTCATTTAATAGAAGAAGTGCTCAAACCCAGTCCCTACAATTGAGTATATGTGATTAGTTTTTTATTTTTTTAAAAAAATTTATAGTTCATTAATATTAAATTTTTAGTATTTTTACACTCATTAACTCTCTTGGTGCAAAAATTTTAAAACTTAAGTAGACATATGGCACAAACTTAGGTGAATAAATAATTATAGAATGAATATATATATTTGAGGACATTTTAATATATATATATATATATATTTTTTTTTTTTTTGATTCTATGCAATCTAGAGGAGAAAAATAAAGAACATAATTACCAAGAATCCCCAACTATATCTTTGGCTCTATTATAAAGTTCGAGGCAACTGCTTTGAGCCAAGCATCTATGCAAGTCAAAGTCCTTTAACTTCTAGAAATATAGTACTTGGGACTCTCAAACTACTAACTCTATTGTTAGCTTCATTTTAAATTCTTATGTTAAGGAGTGTTAAATTTATTTAGTGTGTCTTTAAATAAACTTAAAATTTTCACCTTCAATTAATGTATAACTTATTAATTCTTTTAGTATTTCCCACTTTGTTTTTTAAGCATATAAACTAATGAAATAAGTTACCCAAATTTCTATTAAAATAATAATAATAATAACAATACGTTACCCAAATACATCCTTACTATGGGGCAGAATTGCAGAGGTAATTGTAAAATGGCATATAACAATATTTTTATTACAACAAGTAAACAAGGGTTCCTTTTTAAATGATACTGCTTGACATTACTCAATTAAATTTTTATTTTTAAAACATCCTAATGTTGTGAAATGTTTAGTGTTTCCCTAATTTTTTTTTATGTACATATTTTTATAAT